>NW_028248236.1:0-51000 GCF_964263255.1 Lissotriton vulgaris | reverse complement strand
GAAATACTTTTCAGGCTCAGTACTGGGCTCAAAACATGCAGCCCTGAGGTCTCCCATGACAGCAGGTGGTTAAATAGAAATTCGCTGCTCAGCTGACCCGGTAGGAGCAAACGTATGCCAAAAATGTACACAGAATGAGCTTTTCAGTGAAGAGAAGCCAGGCACATTTTAGCTAGTTTTACTTGTAAGTGGGATTGGAAATGCTTTTCAGGCTCAGTACTGGGCTCAAAACATGCAGCCCTGAGGTCTCTCATGAAAGCAGGTGGTTAAATAGAAATTTGCTGCTCAGCTGACCCGGTAGGAGCAAACGTATGCCAAAAATGTACACAGAATGAGCTTTTCAGTGAATAGCAGCCAGGCACATTTTAGCTAGTTTTACTTGTAAGTGGGGTTGGAAATGCTTTTCAGGCTCAGTACTGGGCTCAAAACATGCAGCCCTGAGGTCTCCCATGACAGCAGGTGGTTAAATTGAAATTCGCTGCTCAGCTGACCCAGTAGGAGCAAACGTATGCCAAAAATGTACACAGAATGAGCTTTTCAGTGAATAGCAGCTAGGCACATTTTAGCTAGTTTTACTTGTAAGTGGGGTTGGAAATGCTTTTCAGGCTCAGTACTGGGCTCAAAACATGCAGCCCTGAGGTCTCTCATGATAGCAGGTGGTTAAATAGAAATTCGCTGCTCAGCTGACCCGGCAGGTGCAAACGTATGCTAAAAATGTACTCAGAATGAGCTTTTCAGTGAAGTGAAGCCAGGCACATTTTAGCTAGTTTTACTTGTAAGTGGGGTTGGAAATGCTTTTCAGGCTCAGTACTGGGCTCAAAACATGCAGCCCTGAGTTCTCTCATGAACGCTGGTGGTTAAATAGAAATTCGCTGCCCAGCTGACCCGGTAGGAGCAAACGTATGCCAAAAATGTACACAGAATGAGCTTTTCAGTGAATAGCAGCCAGGCACATTTTAGCTAGTTTTACTTGTAAGTGGGGTTGGAAATGCTTTTCAGGCTCAGTACTGGGCTCAAAACATGCAGCCCTGAGGTCTCCCATGACAGAAGGTGGTTAAATAGAAATTCGCTGCTCAGCTGACCCGGTAGGAGCAAACGTATGCCAAAAATGTACACAGAATGAGCTTTTCAGTGAATGGCAGCCAGGCACATTTTAGCTAGTTTTACTTGTAAGTGGGGTTGGAAATGCTTTTCAGGCTAAGTACTGGGCTCAAAACATGCAGCCCTGAGGTCTCTCATGATAGCAGGTGGTTAAATAGAAATTCGCTGCTCAGCTGACCCGGCAGGTGCAAACGTATGCTAAAAATGTACTCAGAATGAGCTTTTCAGTGAAGAGAAGCCAGGCACATTTTAGCTAGTTTTACTTGTAAGTGGGGTTGGAAATGCTTTTCAGGCTCAGTACTGGGCTCAAAACATGCAGCCCTGAGGTTTCTCATGAAAGCAGGTGGTTAAATAGAAATTCGCTGCTCAGCTGACCCGGTAGGAGCAAACGTATGCCAAAAATGTACACAGAATGAGCTTTTCAGTGAATAGCAGCCAGGCACATTTTAGCTAGTTTTACTTGTAAGTGGGGTTGGAAATGCTTTTCAGGCTCAGTACTGGGCTCAAAACATGCAGCCCTGAGGTCTCCCATGACAGCAGGTGGTTAAATAGAAATTCGCTGCTCAGCTGACCCGGTAGGAGCAAACGTATGCCAAAAATGTACACAGAATGAGCTTTTCAGTGAATAGCAGCCAGGCACATTTTAGCTAGTTTTACTTGTATGTGGGGTTGGAAACGCTTTTCAGGATCAGTACTGGGCTCAAAACATGCAGCCCTGAGGTCTCTCATGAAAGCAGGTGGTTAAATAGAAATTCGCTGCCCAGCTGACCCGGTAGGAGCAAAAGTATGCCAAAAATGTACACAGAATGAGCTTTTCAGTGAATAGCAGCCAGGCACATTTTAGCTAGTTTTACTTGTAAGTGGGGTTGGAAATGCTTTTCAGGCTCAGTACTGGGCTCAAAACATGCAGCCCTGAGGTCTCCCATGACAGCAGGTGGTTAAATAGAAATTCGCTGCTCAGCTGACCCGGTAGGAGCAAACGTATGCCAAAAATGTACACAGAATGAGCTTTTCAGTGAAGAGAAGCCAGGCACATTTTAGCTAGTTTTACTTGTAAGTGGGATTGGAAATGCTTTTCAGGCTCAGTACTGGGCTCAAAACATGCAGCCCTGAGGTCTCTCATGAAAGCAGGTGGTTAAATAGAAATTTGCTGCTCAGCTGACCTGGTAGGAGCAAACGTATGCCAAAAATGTACACAGAATGAGCTTTTCAGTGAATAGCAGCCAGGCATATTTTAGCTAGTTTTACTTGTAAGTGGGGTTGGAAATGCTTTTCAGGCTCAGTACTGGGCTCAAAACATGCAGCCTTGAGGTCTCCCATGACAGCAGGTGGTTAAATAGAAATTCGCTGCTCAGCTGACCCGGTAGGAGCAAACGTATGCCAAAAATGTACACAGAATGAGCTTTTCAGTGAATAGCAGCCAGGCACATTTTAGCTAGTTTTATTTGTAAGTGGGGTTGGAAATGCTTTTCAGGATCAGTACTGGGCTCAAAACATGCAGCCCTGAGGTCTCCCATGACAGCAGGTGGTTAAATAGAAATTCGCTGCTCAGATGACCCGGTAGGAGCAAACGTATGCCAAAAATGTACACAGAATGAGCTTTTCAGTGAATAGCAGCCAGGCACATTTTAGCTAGTTTTACTTGTAAGTGGGGTTGGAAACGCTTTTCAGGATCAGTACTGGGCTCAAAACATGCAGCCCTGAGGTCTCCCATGACAGCAGGTGGTTAAATAGAAATTCACTGCTCAGCTGACCCGGTAGGAGCAAACGTATGCCAAAAATGTACACAGAATGAGCTTTTCAGTGAATAGCAGCCAGGCACATTTTAGCTAGTTTTACTTGTAAGTGGGGTTGGAAACGCTTTTCAGGATCAGTACTGGGCTCAAAACATGCAGCCCTGATGTCTCTCATGATAGCAGGTGGTTAAATAGAAATTCGCTGCTCAGCTGACCCGGCAGGTGCAAACGTATGCTAAAAATGTACTCAGAATGAGCTTTTCAGTGAAGAGAAGCCAGGCACATTTTAGCTAGTTTTACTTGTAAGTGGGGTTGGAAATGCTTTTCAGGCTCAGTACTGGGCTCAAAACATGCAGCCCTGAGGTCTCTCATGATAGCAGGTGGTTAAATAGAAATTCCCTGCTCAGCTGACCCGGCAGGTGCAAACGTATGCTAAAAATGTACACAGAATGAGCTTTTCAGTGAATAGCAGCCAGGCACATTTTAGCTAGTTTTACTTGTAAGTGGGGTTGGAAATGCTTTTCAGGCTCAGTACTGGGCTCAAAACATGCAGCCCTGAGGTCTCCCATGACAGCAGGTGATTAAATAGAAATTCGCTGCTCAGCTGACCCGGTAGGAGCAAACGTATGCCAAAAATGTACACAGAATGAGCTTTTCAGTGAATATCAGCCAGGCACATTTTAGCTAGTTTTACTTGTAAGTGGGGTTGGAAACGCTTTTCAGGATCAGTACTGGGCTCAAAACATGCAGCCCTGATGTCTCTCATGATAGCAGGTGGTTAAATAGAAATTCGCTGCTCAGCTGACCCGGCAGGTGCAAACGTATGCTAAAAATGTACTCAGACTGAGCTTTTCAGTGAAGAGAAGCCAGGCACATTTTAGCTAGTTTTACTTGTAAGTGGGGTTGGAAATGCTTTTCAGGCTCAGTACTGGGCTCAAAACATGCAGCCCTGAGGTCTCTCATGATAGCAGGTGGTTAAATAGAAATTTGCTGTTCAGCTGACCCGGCAGGTGCAAACGTATGCTAAAAATGTACACAGAATGAGCTTTTCAGTGAATAGCAGCCAGGCACATTTTAGCTAGTTTTACTTGTAAGTGGGGTTGGAAATGCTTTTCAGGCTCAGTACTGGGCTCAAAACATGCAGCCCTGAGGTCTCCCATGACAGCAGGTGGTTAAATAGAAATTCGCTGCTCAGCTGACCCAGTAGGAGCAAACATATGCCAAAAATGTACACAGAATGAGCTTTTCAGTGAATAGCAGCCAGGCACATTTTAGCTAGTTTTACTTGTAAGTGGGGTTGGAAATGCTTTTCAGGCTCAGTACTGGGCTCAAAACATGCAGCCCTGAGGTCTCCCATGACAGCAGGTGGTTAAATAGAAATTCGCTGCTCAGCTGACCCGGCAGGTGCAAACGTATGCTAAAAATGTACTCAGAATGAGCTTTTCAGTGAAGAGAAGCCAGGCACATTTTAGCTAGTTTTACTTGTAAGTGGGGTTGGAAATGCTTTTCAGGCTCAGTACTGGGCTCAAAACATGCAGCCCTGAGGTCTCTCATGAAAGCAGGTGGTTAAACAGAAATTTGCTGCTCAGCTGACCCGGCAGGTGCAAACGTATGCTAAAAATGTACACAGAATGAGGTTTTCAGTGAATAGCAGCCAGGCACATTTTAGCTAGTTTTACTTGTAAGTGGGGTTGGAAACGCTTTTCAGGATCAGTACTGGGCTCAAAACATGCAGCCCTGAGGTCTTCCATGATGGCTGGTGGTTAAATAGAAATTCGCTGCTCAGCTGACCCGGCAGGTGCAAATGTATGCTAAAAATGTACTCAGAATGAGCTTTTCAGTGAAGAGAAGCCAGGCACATTTTAGCTAGTTTTACTTGTAAGTGGGGTTGGAAACGCTTTTCAGGATCAGTACTGGGCTCCAAACATGCAGCCCTGATGTCTCTCATGATAGCAGGTGGTTAAATAGAAATTCGCTGCTCAGCTGACCCTGCAGGTGCAAACGTATGCTAAAAATGTACACAGAATGAGCTTTTCAGTGAATAGCAGCCAGGCACATTTTAGCTAGTTTTACTTGTAAGTGGGGTTGGAAATGCTTTTCAGGCTCAGTACTGGGCTCAAAACATGCAGCCCTGAGGTCTCCCATGACAGCAGGTGGTTAAATAGAAATTCGCTGCTCAGCTGACCCGGCAGGTGCAAACGTATGCTAAAAATGTACTCAGAATGAGCTTTTCAGTGAAGAGAAGCCAGGCACATTTTAGCTAGTTTTACTTGTAAGTAGGGTTGGAAATGCTTTTCAGGCTCAGTACTGGGCTCAAAACATGCAGCCCTGAGGTCTCTCATGATAGCAGGTGGTTAAATAGAAATTCGCTGCTCAGCTGACCCGGCAGGTGCAAACGTATGCTAAAAATGTACACAGAATGAGCTTTTCAGTGAATAGCAGCCAGGCACATTTTAGCTAGTTTTACTTGTAAGTGGGGTTGGAAATGCTTTTCAGGCTCAGTACTGGGCTCAAAACTTGCAGCCCTGAGGTCTCCCATGACAGCAGGTGGTTAAATAGAAATTCGCTGCTCAGCTGACCCGGTAGGAGCAAACGTATGCCAAAAATGTACACAGAATGAGCTTTTCAGTGAATAGCAGCCAGGCACATTTTAGCTAGTTTTACTTGTAAGTGGGGTTGGAAATGCTTTTCAGGCTCAGTACTGGGCTCAAAACATGCAGCCCTGAGGTCTCCCATGATAGCAGGTGGTTAAATAGAAATTCCCTGCTCAGCTGACCCAGCAGGTGCAAACGTATGCTAAAAATGTACACAGAATGAGCTTTTCAGTGAATAGCAGCCAGGCACATTTTAGCTAGTTTTACTTGTAAGTGGGGTTGGAAATGCTTTTCAGGCTCAGTACTGGGCTCAAAACATGCAGCCCTGAGGTCTCTCATGAAAGCAGGTGGTTAAATAGAAATTCGCTGCTCAGCTGACCCGGCAGGTGCAAACGTATGCTAAAAATGTACACAGAATGAGCTTTTCAGTGAATAGCAGCCAGGCACATTTTAGCTAGTTTTACTTGTAAGTGGGGTTGGAAACGCTTTTCAGGATCAGTACTGGGCTCAAAACATGCAGCCCTGAGGTCTCCCATGATAGCAGGTGGTTAAATAGAAATTCGCTGCTCAGCTGACCCGGCAGGTGCAAACGTATGCTAAAAATGTACTCAGAATGAGCTTTTCAGTGAAGAGAAGCCAGGCACATTTTAGCTAGTTTTACTTGTAAGTGAGGTTGGAAACGCTTTTCAGGATCAGTACTGGGCTCAAAACATGCAGCCCTGATGTCTCTCATGCTAGCAGGTGGTTAAATAGAAATTCGCTGCTCAGCTGACCCGGCAGGTGCAAACGTATGCTAAAAATGTACACAGAATGAGCTTTCAGTGAATAGCAGCCAGGCACATTTTAGCTAGTTTTACTTGTAAGTGGGGTTGGAAATGCTTTTCAGGCTCAGTACTGGGCTCAAAACATGCAGCCCTGAGGTCTCCCATGACAGCAGGTGGTTAAATAGAAATTCGCTGCTCAGCTGACCCTGTAGGAGCAAACGTATGCCAAAAATGTACACAGAATGAGCTTTTCAGTGAATAGCAGCCAGGCACATTTTAGCTAGTTTTACTTGTAAGTGGGGTTGGAAATGCTTTTCAGGATCAGTACTGGGCTCAAAACATGCAGCCCTGATGTCTCTCATGATAGCAGGTGGTTAAATAGAAATTCGCTGCTCAGCTGACCCGGCAGGTGCAAACGTATGCTAAAAATGTACTCAGAATGAGCGTTTCAGTGAATAGCAGCCAGGCACATTTTAGCTAGTTTTACTTGTAAGTGGGTTTGGAAACGCTTTTCAGGATCAGTACTGGGCTCAAAACATGCAGCCCTGAGGTCTCCCATGATAGCAGGTGGTTAAATAGAAATTCGCTGCTCAGCTGACCCGGCAGGTGCAAACGTATGCTAAAAATGTACTCAGAATGAGCTTTTCAGTGAAGAGAAGCCAGGCACATTTTAGCTAGTTTTACTTGTAAGTGGGGTTGGAAACGCTTTTCAGGATCAGTACTGGGCTCAAAACATGCAGCCCTGATGTCTCTCATGATAGCAGGTGGTTAAATAGAAATTCGCTGCTCAGCTGACCCGGCAGGTGCAAACGTATGCTAAAAATGTACACAGAATGAGCTTTTCAGTGAATAGCAGCCAGGCACATTTTAGCTAGTTTTACTTGTAAGTGGGGTTGGAAATGCTTTTCAGGCTCAGTACTGGGCTCAAAACATGCAGCCCTGAGGTCTCCCATGACAGCAGGTGGTTAAATAGAAATTCGCTGCTCAGCTGACCCGGTAGGAGCAAACGTATGCCAAAAATGTACACAGAATGAGCTTTTCAGTGAATAGCAGCCAGGCACATTTTAGCTAGTTTTACTTGTAAGTGGGGTTGGAAACGCTTTTCTGGATCAGTACTGGGCTCAAAACATGCAGCCCTGATGTCTCTCATGATAGCAGGTGGTTAAATAGAAATTCGCTGCTCAGCTGACCCGGCAGGTGCAAACGTATGCTAAAAATGTACTCAGAATGACCTTTTCAGTGAAGAGAAGCCAGGCACATTTTAGCTAGTTTTACTTGTAAGTGGGGTTGGAAATGCTTTTCAGGCTCAGTACTGGGCTCAAAACATGCAGCCCTGAGGTCTCTCATGATAGCAGGTGGTTCAATAGAAATTCGCTGCTCAGCTGACCCGGCAGGTGCAAACGTATGCCAAAAATGTACACAGAATGAGCTTTTCAGTGAATAGCAGCCAGGCACATTTTAGCTAGTTTTACTTGTAAGTGGGGTTGGAAATGCTTTTCAGGCTCAGTACTGGGCTCAAAACATGCAGCCCTGAGGTCTCCCATGATAGCAGGTGGTTAAATAGAAATTTGCTGCTCAGCTGACCCGGCAGGTGCAAACGTATGCTAAAAATGTACTCAGAATGAGCTTTTCAGTGAATAGCAGCCAGGCACATTTTAGCTAGTTTTACTTGTAAGTGGGGTTGGAAATGCTTTTCAGGCTCAGTACTGGGCTCAAAACATGCAGCCCTGAGGTCTCCCATGACAGCAGGTGGTTAAATAGAAATTCGCTGCTCAGCTGACCCGGTAGGAGCAAACGTATGCCAAAAATGTACACAGAATGAGCTTTTCAGTGAATAGCAGCCAGGCACATTTTAGCTAGTTTTACTTGTAAGTGGGGTTGGAAACGCTTTTCAGGATCAGTACTGGGCTCAAAACATGCAGCCCTGAGGTCTCCCATGACAGCAGGTGGTTAAATAGAAATTCGCTGCTCAGCTGACCCGGTAGGAGCAAACGTATGCCAAAAATGTACACAGAATGAGCTTTTCAGTGAATAGCAGCCAGGCACATTTTAGCTAGTTTTACTTGTAAGTGGGGTTGGAAATGCTTTTCAGGCTCAGTACTGGGCTCAAAACATGCAGCCCTGAGGTCTCCCATGATAGCAGGTGGTTAAATAGAAATTCGCTGCTCAGCTGACCCGGTAGGAGCAAACGTATGCCAAAAATGTACACAGAATGAGCTTTTCAGTGAATAGCAGCCTGGCACATTTTAGCTAGTTTTACTTGTAAGTGGGGTTGGAAATGCTTTTCAGGATCAGTACTGGGCTCAAAACATGCAGCCCTGAGGTCTCTCATGATAGCAGGTGGTTAAATAGAAATTCGCTGCTCAGCTGACCCGGCAGGTGCAAACGTATGATAAAAATTTACACAGAATGAGCTTTTCAGTGAATAGCAGCCAGGCACATTTTAGCTAGTTTTACTTGTAAGTGGGGTTGGAAATGCTTTTCAGGCTCAGTACTGGGCTCAAAACATGCAGCCCTGAGGTCTCCCATGACAGCAGGTGGTTAAATAGAAATTCGCTGCTCAGCTGACCTGGCAGGTGCAAACGTATGCCAAAAATGTACACAGAATGAGCTTTTTAGTGAATAGCAGCCAGGCACATTTTAGCTAGTTTTACTTGTAAGTGGGGTTGGAAACGCTTTTCAGGATCAGTACTGGGCTCAAAACATGCAGCCCTGAGGTCTCTCATGATAGCAGGTGGTTAAATAGAAATTCGCTGCTCAGGTGACCCGGCAGGTGCAAACGTATGCTAAAAATGTACACAGAATGAGCTTTTCAGTGAATAGCAGCCAGGCACATTTTAGCTAGTTTTACTTGTAAGTGGGGTTGGAAATGCTTTTCAGGCTCAGTACTGGTTTCAAAACATGCAGCCCTGAGGTCTCCCATGACAGCAGGTGGTTAAATAGAAATTCGCTGGTCAGCTGACCCGGCAGGTGCAAACGTATGCTAAAAATGTACTCAGAATGAGCTTTTCAGTGAAGAGAAGCCAGGCACATTTTAGCTAGTTTTACTTGTAAGTGGGGTTGGAAACGCTTTTCAGGATCAGTACTGGGCTCAAAACATGCAGCCCTGATGTCTCTCATGATAGCAGGTGGTTAAATAGAAATTCGCTGCTCAGCTGACCCGGCAGGTGCAAACGTATGCTAATAATGTACACAGAATGAGCTTTTCAGTGAATAGCAGCCAGGCACATTTTAGCTAGTTTTACTTGTAAGTGGGGTTGGAAATGCTTTTCAGGCTCAGTACTAGGCTCAAAACATGCAGCCCTGAGGTCTCTCATGAAAGCAGGTGGTTAAATAGAAATTTGCTGCTCAGCTGACCCGGCAGGTGCAAACGTATGCTAAAAATGTACACAGAATGAGCTTTTCAGTGAATAGCAGCCAGGCACATTTTAGCTAGTTTTACTTGTAAGTGGGGTTGGAAATGCTTTTCAGGCTCAGTACTGGGCTCAAAACATGCAGCCCTGAGGTCTCCCATGACAGCAGGTGGTTAAATAGAAATTCGCTGCTCAGCTGACCCGGTAGGAGCAAACGTATGCCAAAAATGTACACAGAATGAGCTTTTCAGTGAATAGCAGCCAGGCACATTTTAGCTAGTTTTACTTATAAGTGGGGTTGGAAACGCTTTTCTGGATCAGTACTGGGCTCAAAACATGCAGCCCTGATGTCTCTCATGATAGCAGGTGGTTAAATAGAAATTCGCTGCTCAGCTGACCCGGCAGGTGCAAACGTATGCTAAAAATGTACTCAGAATGAGCGTTTCAGTGAATAGCAGCCAGGCACATTTTAGCTAGTTTTACTTGTAAGTGGGTTTGGAAACGCTTTTCAGGATCAGTACTGGGCTCAAAACATGCAGCCCTGAGGTCTCCCATGATAGCAGGTGGTTAAATAGAAATTCGCTGCTCAGCTGACCCGGCAGGTGCAAACGTATGCTAAAAATGTACTCAGAATGAGCTTTTCAGTGAAGAGAAGCCAGGCACATTTTAGCTAGTTTTACTTGTAAGTGGGGTTGGAAACGCTTTTCAGGATCAGTACTGGGCTCAAAACATGCAGCCCTGATGTCTCTCATGATAGCAGGTGGTTAAATAGAAATTCGCTGCTCAGCTGACCCGGCAGGTGCAAACGTATGCTAAAAATGTACACAGAATGAGCTTTTCAGTGAATAGCAGCCAGGCACATTTTAGCTAGTTTTACTTGTAAGTGGGGTTGGAAATGCTTTTCAGGCTCAGTACTGGGCTCAAAACATGCAGCCCTGAGGTCTCCCATGACAGCAGGTGGTTAAATAGAAATTCGCTGCTCAGCTGACCCGGTAGGAGCAAATGTATGCCAAAAATGTACACAGAATGAGCTTTTCAGTGAATAGCAGCCAGGCACATTTTAGCTAGTTTTACTTGTAAGTGGGGTTGGAAACGCTTTTCTGGATCAGTACTGGGCTCAAAACATGCAGCCCTGATGTCTCTCATGATAGCAGGTGGTTAAATAGAAATTCGCTGCTCAGCTGACCCGGCAGGTGCAAACGTATGCTAAAAATGTACTCAGAATGACCTTTTCAGTGAAGAGAAGCCAGGCACATTTTAGCTAGTTTTACTTGTAAGTGGGGTTGGAAATGCTTTTCAGGCTCAGTACTGGGCTCAAAACATGCAGCCTGAGGTCTCTCATGATAGCAGGTGGTTCAATAGAAATTCGCTGCTCAGCTGACCCGGCAGGTGCAAACGTATGCCAAAAATGTACACAGAATGAGCTTTTCAGTGAATAGCAGCCAGGCACATTTTAGCTAGTTTTACTTGTAAGTGGGGTTGGAAATGCTTTTCAGGCTCAGTACTGGGCTCAAAACATGCAGCCCTGAGGTCTCCCATGATAGCAGGTGGTTAAATAGAAATTCGCTGCTCAGCTGACCCGGCAGGTGCAAACGTATGCTAAAAATGTACTCAGAATGAGCTTTTCAGTGAATAGCAGCCAGGCACATTTTAGCTAGTTTTACTTGTAAGTGGGGTTGGAAATGCTTTTCAGGCTCAGTACTGGGCTCAAAACATGCAGCCCTGAGGTCTCCCATGACAGCAGGTGGTTAAATAGAAATTCGCTGCTCAGCTGACCCGGTAGGAGCAAACGTATGCCAAAAATGTACACAGAATGAGCTTTTCAGTGAATAGCAGCCAGGCACATTTTAGCTAGTTTTACTTGTAAGTGGGGGTGGAAACGCTTTTCAGGATCAGTACTGGGCTCAAAACATGCAGCCCTGAGGTCTCCCATGACAGCAGGTGGTTAAATAGAAATTCGCTGCTCAGCTGACCCGGTAGGAGCAAACGTATGCCAAAAATGTACACAGAATGAGCTTTTCAGTGAATAGCAGCCAGGCACATTTTAGCTAGTTTTACTTGTAAGTGGGGTTGGAAATGCTTTTCAGGCTCAGTACTGGGCTCAAAACATGCAGCCCTGAGGTCTCCCATGATAGCAGGTGGTTAAATAGAAATTCGCTGCTCAGCTGACCCGGTAGGAGCAAACGTATGCCAAAAATGTACACAGAATGAGCTTTTCAGTGAATAGCAGCCAGGCACATTTTAGCTAGTTTTACTTGTAAGTGGGGTTGGAAATGCTTTTCAGGATCAGTACTGGGCTCAAAACATGCAGCCCTGAGGTCTCTCATGATAGCAGGTGGTTAAATAGAAATTCGCTGCTCAGCTGACCCGGCAGGTGCAAACGTATGCTAAAAATTTACACAGAATGAGCTTTTCAGTGAATAGCAGCCAGGCACATTTTAGCTAGTTTTACTTGTAAGTGGGGTTGGAAATGCTTTTCAGGCTCAGTACTGGGCTCAAAACATGCAGCCCTGAGGTCTCCCATGACAGCAGGTGGTTAAATAGAAATTCGCTGCTCAGCTGACCTGGCAGGTGCAAACGTATGCCAAAAATGTACACAGAATGAGCTTTTTAGTGAATAGCAGCCAGGCACATTTTAGCTAGTTTTACTTGTAAGTCGGGTTGGAAACGCTTTTCAGGATCAGTACTGGGCTCAAAACATGCAGCCCTGAGGTCTCTCATGATAGCAGGTGGTTAAATAGAAATTCGCTGCTCAGGTGACCCGGCAGATGCAAACGTATGCTAAAAATGTACACAGAATGAGCTTTTCAGTGAATAGCAGCCAGGCACATTTTAGCTAGTTTTACTTGTAAGTGGGGTTGGAAATGCTTTTCAGGCTCAGTACTGGGCTCAAAACATGCAGCCCTGAGGTCTCCCATGACAGCAGGTGGTTAAATAGAAATTCGCTGCTCAGCTGACCCGGCAGGTGCAAACGTATGCTAAAAATGTACTCAGAATGAGCTTTTCAGTGAAGAGAAGCCAGGCACATTTTAGCTAGTTTTACTTGTAAGTGGGGTTGGAAACGCTTTTCAGGATCAGTACTGGGCTCAAAACATGCAGCCCTGATGTCTCTCATGATAGCAGGTGGTTAAATAGAAATTCGCTGCTCAGCTGACCCGGCAGGTGCAAACGTATGCTAATAATGTACACAGAATGAGCTTTTCAGTGAATAGCAGCCAGGCACATTTTAGCTAGTTTTACTTGTAAGTGGGGTTGGAAATGCTTTTCAGGCTCAGTACTAGGCTCAAAACATGCAGCCCTGAGGTCTCTCATGAAAGCAGGTGGTTAAATAGAAATTTGCTGCTCAGCTGACCCGGCAGGTGCAAACGTATGCTAAAAATGTACACAGAATGAGCTTTTCAGTGAATAGCAGCCAGGCACATTTTAGCTAGTTTTACTTGTAAGTGGGGTTGGAAATGCTTTTCAGGCTCAGTACTGGGCTCAAAACATGCAGCCCTGAGGTCTCCCATGACAGCAGGTGGTTAAATAGAAATTCGCTGCTCAGCTGACCCGGTAGGAGCAAACGTATGCCAAAAATGTACACAGAATGAGCTTTTCAGTGAATAGCAGCCAGGCACATTTTAGCTAGTTTTACTTGTAAGTGGGGTTGGAAACGCTTTTCTGGATCAGTACTGGGCTCAAAACATGCAGCCCTGATGTCTCTCATGATAGCAGGTGGTTAAATAGAAATTCGCTGCTCAGCTGACCCGGCAGGTGCAAACGTATGCCAAAAATGTACACAGAATGAGCTTTTTAGTGAATAGCAGCCAGGCACATTTTAGCTAGTTTTACTTGTAAGTCGGGTTGGAAACGCTTTTCAGGATCAGTACTGGGCTCAAAACATGCAGCCCTGAGGTCTCTCATGATAGCAGGTGGTTAAATAGAAATTCGCTGCTCAGGTGACCCGGCAGGTGCAAACGTATGCTAAAAATGTACACAGAATGAGCTTTTCAGTGAATAGCAGCCAGGCACATTTTAGCTAGTTTTACTTGTAAGTGGGGTTGGAAATGCTTTTCAGGCTCAGTACTGGGCTCAAAACATGCAGCCCTGAGGTCTCCCATGACAGCAGGTGGTTAAATAGAAATTCGCTGCTCAGCTGACCCGGTAGGAGCAAACGTATGCCAAAAATGTACACAGAATGAGCTTTTCAGTGAATAGCAGCCAGGCACATTTTAGCTAGTTTTACTTGTAAGTGGGGTTGGAAATGCTTTTCAGGCTCAGTACTGGGCTCAAAACATGCAGCCCTGAGGTCTCCCATGATAGCAGGTGGTTAAATAGAAATTCGCTGCTCAGCTGACCCGGTAGGAGCAAACGTATGCCAAAAATGTACACAGAATGAGCTTTTCAGTGAATAGCAGCCAGGCACATTTTAGCTAGTTTTACTTGTAAGTGGGGTTGGAAATGCTTTTCAGGATCAGTACTGGGCTCAAAACATGCAGCCCTGAGGTCTCTCATGATAGCAGGTGGTTAAATAGAAATTCGCTGCTCAGCTGACCCGGCAGGTGCAAACGTATGCTAAAAATTTACACAGAATGAGCTTTTCAGTGAATAGCAGCCAGGCACATTTTAGCTAGTTTTACTTGTAAGTGGGGTTGGAAATGCTTTTCAGGCTCAGTACTGGGCTCAAAACATGCAGCCCTGAGGTCTCCCATGACAGCAGGTGGTTAAATAGAAATTCGCTGCTCAGCTGACCTGGCAGGTGCAAACGTATGCCAAAAATGTACACAGAATGAGCTTTTTAGTGAATAGCAGCCAGGCACATTTTAGCTAGTTTTACTTGTAAGTCGGGTTGGAAACGCTTTTCAGGATCAGTACTGGGCTCAAAACATGCAGCCCTGAGGTCTCTCATGATAGCAGGTGGTTAAATAGAAATTCGCTGCTCAGGTGACCCGGCAGATGCAAACGTATGCTAAAAATGTACACAGAATGAGCTTTTCAGTGAATAGCAGCCAGGCACATTTTAGCTAGTTTTACTTGTAAGTGGGGTTGGAAATGCTTTTCAGGCTCAGTACTGGGCTCAAAACATGCAGCCCTGAGGTCTCCCATGACAGCAGGTGGTTAAATAGAAATTCGCTGCTCAGCTGACCCGGCAGGTGCAAACGTATGCTAAAAATGTACTCAGAATGAGCTTTTCAGTGAAGAGAAGCCAGGCACATTTTAGCTAGTTTTACTTGTAAGTGGGGTTGGAAACGCTTTTCAGGATCAGTACTGGGCTCAAAACATGCAGCCCTGATGTCTCTCATGATAGCAGGTGGTTAAATAGAAATTCGCTGCTCAGCTGACCCGGCAGGTGCAAACGTATGCTAATAATGTACACAGAATGAGCTTTTCAGTGAATAGCAGCCAGGCACATTTTAGCTAGTTTTACTTGTAAGTGGGGTTGGAAATGCTTTTCAGGCTCAGTACTAGGCTCAAAACATGCAGCCCTGAGGTCTCTCATGAAAGCAGGTGGTTAAATAGAAATTTGCTGCTCAGCTGACCCGGCAGGTGCAAACGTATGCTAAAAATGTACACAGAATGAGCTTTTCAGTGAATAGCAGCCAGGCACATTTTAGCTAGTTTTACTTGTAAGTGGGGTTGGAAATGCTTTTCAGGCTCAGTACTGGGCTCAAAACATGCAGCCCTGAGGTCTCCCATGACAGCAGGTGGTTAAATAGAAATTCGCTGCTCAGCTGACCCGGTAGGAGCAAACGTATGCCAAAAATGTACACAGAATGAGCTTTTCAGTGAATAGCAGCCAGGCACATTTTAGCTAGTTTTACTTGTAAGTGGGGTTGGAAACGCTTTTCTGGATCAGTACTGGGCTCAAAACATGCAGCCCTGATGTCTCTCATGATAGCAGGTGGTTAAATAGAAATTCGCTGCTCAGCTGACCCGGCAGGTGCAAACGTATGCCAAAAATGTACACAGAATGAGCTTTTTAGTGAATAGCAGCCAGGCACATTTTAGCTAGTTTTACTTGTAAGTCGGGTTGGAAACGCTTTTCAGGATCAGTACTGGGCTCAAAACATGCAGCCCTGAGGTCTCTCATGATAGCAGGTGGTTAAATAGAAATTCGCTGCTCAGGTGACCCGGCAGGTGCAAACGTATGCTAAAAATGTACACAGAATGAGCTTTTCAGTGAATAGCAGCCAGGCACATTTTAGCTAGTTTTACTTGTAAGTGGGGTTGGAAATGCTTTTCAGGCTCAGTACTGGGCTCAAAACATGCAGCCCTGAGGTCTCCCATGACAGCAGGTGGTTAAATAGAAATTCGCTGCTCAGCTGACCCGGCAGGTGCAAACGTATGCTAAAAATGTACACAGAATGAGCTTTTCAGTGAATAGCAGCCAGGCACATTTTAGCTAGTTTTACTTGTAAGTGGGGTTGGAAATGCTTTTCAGGCTCAGTACTGGGCTCAAAACATGCAGCCCTGAGGTCTCCCATGACAGCAGGTGGTTAAATAGAAATTCGCTGCTCAGCTGACCCGGTAGGAGCAAACGTATGCCAAAAATGTACACAGAATGAGCTTTTCAGTGAATAGCAGCCAGGCACATTTTAGCTAGTTTTACTTGTAAGTGGGGTTGGAAACGCTTTTCTGGATCAGTACTGGGCTCAAAACATGCAGCCCTGATGTCTCTCATGATAGCAGGTGGTTAAATAGAAATTCGCTGCTCAGCTGACCCGGCAGGTGCAAACGTATGCTAAAAATGTACTCAGAATGACCTTTTCAGTGAAGAGAAGCCAGGCACATTTTAGCTAGTTTTACTTGTAAGTGGGGTTGGAAATGCTTTTCAGGCTCAGTACTGGGCTCAAAACATGCAGCCCTGAGGTCTCTCATGATAGCAGGTGGTTGAATAGAAATTCGCTGCTCAGCTGACCCGGCAGGTGCAAACGTATGCCAAAAATGTACACAGAATGAGCTTTTCAGTGAATAGCAGCCAGGCACATTTTAGCTAGTTTTACTTGTAAGTGGGGTTGGAAATGCTTTTCAGGCTCAGTACTGGGCTCAAAACATGCAGCCCTGAGGTCTCCCATGATAGCAGGTGGTTAAATAGAAATTCGCTGCTCAGCTGACCCGGCAGGTGCAAACGTATGCTAAAAATGTACTCAGAATGAGCTTTTCAGTGAATAGCAGCCAGGCACATTTTAGCTAGTTTTACTTGTAAGTGGGGTTGGAAATGCTTTTCAGGCTCAGTACTGGGCTCAAAACATGCAGCCCTGAGGTCTCCCATGACAGCAGGTGGTTAAATAGAAATTCGCTGCTCAGCTGACCTGGTAGGAGCAAACGTATGCCAAAAATGTACACAGAATGAGCTTTTCAGTGAATAGCAGCCAGGCACATTTTAGCTAGTTTTACTTGTAAGTGGGGTTGGAAACGCTTTTCAGGATCAGTACTGGGCTCAAAACATGCAGCCCTGAGGTCTCCCATGACAGCAGGTGGTTAAATAGAAATTCGCTGCTCAGCTGACCCGGTAGGAGCAAACGTATGCCAAAAATGTACACAGAATGAGCTTTTCAGTGAATAGCAGCCAGGCACATTTTAGCTAGTTTTACTTGTAAGTGGGGTTGGAAATGCTTTTCAGGATCAGTACTGGGCTCAAAACATGCAGCCCTGAGGTCTCTCATGATAGCAGGTGGTTAAATAGAAATTCGCTGCTCAGCTGACCCGGCAGGTGCAAACGTATGCTAAAAATTTACACAGAATGAGCTTTTCAGTGAATAGCAGCCAGGCACATTTTAGCTAGTTTTACTTGTAAGTGGGGTTGGAAATGCTTTTCAGGCTCAGTACTGGGCTCAAAACATGCAGCCCTGAGGTCTCCCATGACAGCAGGTGGTTAAATAGAAATTCGCTGCTCAGCTGACCTGGCAGGTGCAAACGTATGCCAAAAATGTACACAGAATGAGCTTTTCAGTGAATAGCAGCCAGGCACATTTTAGCTAGTTTTACTTGTAAGTGGGGTTGGAAACGCTTTTCAGGATCAGTACTGGGCTCAAAACATGCAGCCCTGAGGTCTCTCATGATAGCAGGTGGTTAAATAGAAATTCGCTGCTCAGATGACCCGGCAGGTGCAAACGTATGCTAAAAATGTACACAGAATGAGCTTTTCAGTGAATAGCAGCCAGGCACATTTTAGCTAGTTTTACTTGTAAGTGGGGTTGGAAATGCTTTTCAGGCTCAGTACTGGGCTCAAAACATGCAGCCCTGAGGTCTCCCATGACAGCAGGTGGTTAAATAGAAATTCGCTGCTCAGCTGACCCGGCAGGTGCAAACGTATGCTAAAAATGTACTCAGAATGAGCTTTTCAGTGAAGAGAAGCCAGGCACATTTTAGCTAGTTTTACTTGTAAGTGGGGTTGGAAACGCTTTTCAGGATCAGTACTGGGCTCAAAACATGCAGCCCTGATGTCTCTCATGATAGCAGGTGGTTAAATAGAAATTCGCTGCTCAGCTGACCCGGCAGGTGCAAACGTATGCTAAAAATGTACACAGAATGAGCTTTTCAGTGAATAGCAGCCAGGCACATTTTAGCTAGTTTTACTTGTAAGTGGGGTTGGAAATGCTTTTCAGGCTCAGTACTAGGCTCAAAACATGCAGCCCTGAGGTCTCTCATGAAAGCAGGTGGTTAAATAGAAATTCGCTGCTCAGCTGACCCGGCAGGTGCAAACGTATGCTAAAAATGTACACAGAATGAGCTTTTCAGTGAATAGCAGCCAGGCACATTTTAGCTAGTTTTACTTGTAGGTGGGGTTGGAAACGCTTTTCAGGATCAGTACTGGGCTCAAAACATGCAGCCCTGAGGTCTCCCATGACAGCAGGTGGTTAAATAGAAATTCGCTGCTCAGCTGACCCGGTAGGAGCAAACGTATGCCAAAAATGCACACAGAATGAGCTTTTCAGTGAATAGCAGCCAGGCACATTTTAGCTAGTTTTACTTGTAAGTGGGGTTGGAAATGCTTTTCAGGATCAGTACTGGGCTCAAAACATGCAGCCCTGATGTCTCTCATGATAACAGGTGGTTAAATAGAAATTCGCTGCTCAGCTGACCCGGCAGGTGCAAACGTATGCTAAAAATGTACTCAGAATGAGCTTTTCAGTGAAGAGAAGCCAGGCACATTTTAGCTAGTTTTACTTGTAAGTGGGGTTGGAAATGCTTTTCAGGCTCAGTACTGGGCTCAAAACATGCAGCCCTGAGGTCTCCCATGATAGCAGGTGGTTAAATAGAAATTTGCTGCTCAGCTGACCCGGCAGGTGCAAACGTATGCTAAAAATGTACTCAGAATGAGCTTTTCAGTGAATAGCAGCCAGGCACATTTTAGCTAGTTTTACTTGTAAGTGGGGTTGGAAATGCTTTTCAGGCTCAGTACTGGGCTCAAAACATGCAGCCCTGAGGTCTCCCATGACAGCAGGTGGTTAAATAGAAATTCGCTGCTCAGCTGACCCGGTAGGAGCAAACGTATGCCAAAAATGTATACAGAATGAGCTTTTCAGTGAATAGCAGCCAGGCACATTTTAGCTAGTTTTACTTGTAAGTGGGGTTGGAAACGCTTTTCAGGATCAGTACTGGGCTCAAAACATGCAGCCCTGAGGTCTCCCATGACAGCAGGTGGTTAAATAGAAATTCGCTGCTCAGCTGACCCGGTAGGAGCAAACGTATGCCAAAAATGTACACAGAATGAGCTTTTCAGTGAATAGCAGCCAGGCACATTTTAGCTAGTTTTACTTGTAAGTGGGGTTGGAAATGTTTTTCAGGCTCAGTACTGGGCTCAAAACATGCAGCCCTGAGGTCTCCCATGACAGCAGGTGGTTAAATAGAAATTCGCTGCTCAGCTGACCCGGTAGGAGCAAACGTATGCCAAAAATGTACACAGAATGAGCTTTTCAGTGAATAGCAGCCAGGCACATTTTAGCTAGTTTTACTTGTAAGTGGGGTTGGAAATGCTTTTCAGGCTCAGTACTGGGCTCAAAACATGCAGCCCTGAGGTCTCCCATGACAGCAGGTGGTTAAATAGAAATTCGCTGCTCAGCTGACCCGGTAGGAGCAAACGTATGCCAAAAATGTACACAGAATGAGCTTTTCAGTGAATAGCAGCCAGGCACATTTTAGCTAGTTTTACTTGTAAGTGGGGTTGGAAATGCTTTTCAGGCTCAGTACTGGGCTCAAAACATGCAGCCCTGAGGTCTCCCATGACAGCAGGTGGTTAAATAGAAATTCGCTGCTCAGCTGACCCGGTAGGAGCAAACGTATGCCAAAAATGTACACAGAATGAGCTTTTCAGTGAATAGCAGCCAGGCACATTTTAGCTAGTTTTACTTGTAAGTGGGGTTGGAAATGCTTTTCAGGCTCAGTACTGGGCTCAAAACATGCAGCCCTGAGGTCTCCCATGACAGCAGGTGGTTAAATAGAAATTCGCTGCTCAGCTGACCCGGTAGGAGCAAACGTATGCCAAAAATGTACACAGAATGAGCTTTTCAGTGAATAGCAGCCAGGCACATTTTAGCTAGTTTTACTTTTAAGTGGGGTTGGAAATGCTTTTCAGGCTCAGTACTGGGCTCAAAACATGCAGCCCTGAGGTCTCCCATGACAGCAGGTGGTTAAATAGAAATTCGCTGCTCAGCTGACCCGGTAGGAGCAAACGTATGCCAAAAATGTACACAGAATGAGCTTTTCAGTGAATAGCAGCCAGGCACATTTTAGCTAGTTTTACTTGTAAGTGGGGTTGGAAATGCTTTTCAGGCTCAGTACTGGGCTCAAAACATGCAGCCCTGAGGTCTCCCATGACAGCAGGTGGTTAAATAGAAATTCGCTGCTCAGCTGACCCGGTAGGAGCAAACGTATGCCAAAAATGTACACAGAATGAGCTTTTCAGTGAATAGCAGCCATGGAACATTTTAGCTAGTTTTACTTGTAAGTGGGTTTGGAAACGCTTTTCAGGATCAGTACTGGGCTCAAAACATGCAGCCCTGAGGTCTCTCATGATAGCAGGTGGTTAAATAGAAATTCGCTGCTCAGCTGACCCGGCAGGTGCAAACGTATGCTAAAAATGTACTCAGAATGAGCTTTTCAGTGAAGAGAAGCCAGGCACATTTTAGCTAGTTTTACTTGTAAGTGGGGTTGGAAATGCTTTTCAGGCTCAGTACTGGGCTCAAAAAATGCAGCCCTGAGGTCTGTCGTGATAGCAGGTGGTTAAATAGAAATTCGCTGCTCAGCTGACCCGGCAGGTGCAAACGTATGCTAAAAATGTACTCAGAATGAGCTTTTCAGTGAAGAGAAGCCAGGCACATTTTAGCTAGTTTTACTTGTAAGTGGGGTTGGAAATGCTTTTCAGGCTCAGTACTGGGCTCAAAACATGCAGCCCTGAGGTCTCTCATGAAAGCAGGTGGTTAAATAGAAATTTGCTGCTCAGCTGACCCGGTAGGAGCAAACGTATGCCAAAAATGTACACAGAATGAGCTTTTCAGTGAATAGCAGCCAGGCACATTTTAGCTAGTTTTACTTGTAAGTGGGGTTGGAAACGCTTTTCAGGATCAGTACTGGGCTCAAAACATGCAGCCCTGAGGTCTCCCATGACAGCAGGTGGTTAAATAGAAATTCGCTGCTCAGCTGACCCGGTAGGAGCAAACGTATGCCAAAAATGTACACAGAATGAGCTTTTCAGTGAATAGCAGCCAGGCACATTTTAGCTAGTTTTACTTGTAAGTGGGGTTGGAAACGCTTTTCAGGATCAGTACTGGGCTCAAAACATGCAGCCCTGATGTCTCTCATGATAGCAGGTGGTTAAATAGAAATTCGCTGCTCAGCTGACCCGGCAGGTGCAAACGTATGCTAAAAATGTACTCAGAATGAGCTTTTCAGTGAATAGCAGCCAGGCACATTTTAGCTAGTTTTTCTTGTAAGTGGGGTTGGAAGTACTTTTCAGGCTCAGTACTGGGCTCAAAACATGCAGCCCTGAGGTCTCCCATGACAGCAGGTGGTTAAATAGAAATTCGCTGCTCAGCTGACCCGGTAGGAGCAAACGTATGCCAAAAATGTACACAGAATGAGCTTTTCAGTGAATAGCAGCCAGGCACATTTTAGCTAGTTTTACTTGTAAGTGGGGTTGGAAACGCTTTTCAGGATCAGTACTGGGCTCAAAACATGCAGCCCTGATGTCTCTCATGATAGCAGGTGGTTAAATAGAAATTCGCTGCTCAGCTGACCCGGCAGGTGCAAACGTATGCTAAAAATGTACTCAGAATGAGCTTTTCAGTGAAGAGAAGCCAGGCACATTTTAGCTAGTTTTACTTGTAAGTGGGGTTGGAAATGCTTTTCAGGCTCAGTACTGGGCTCAAAACATGCAGCCCTGAGGTCTCCCATGATAGCAGGTGGTTAAATAGAAATTTGCTGCTCAGCTGACCCGGCAGGTGCAAACGTATGCTAAAAATGTACTCAGAATGAGCTTTTCAGTGAAGAGAAGCCAGGCACATTTTAGCTAGTTTTACTTGTAAGTGGGGTTGGAAATGCTTTTCAGGCTCAGTACTGGGCTCAAAACATGCAGCCCTGAGGTCTCCCATGATAGCAGGTGGTTAAATAGAAATTTGCTGCTCAGCTGACCCGGCAGGTGCAAACGTATGCTAAAAATGTACTCAGAATGAGCTTTTCAGTGAATAGCAGCCAGGCACATTTTAGCTAGTTTTACTTGTAAGTGGGGTTGGAAATGCTTTTCAGGCTCAGTACTGGGCTCAAAACATGCAGCCCTGAGGTCTCCCATGACAGCAGGTGGTTAAATAGAAATTCGCTGCTCAGCTGACCCGGTAGGAGCAAACGTATGCCAAAAATGTACACAGAATGAGCTTTTCAGTGAATAGCAGCCAGGCACATTTTAGCTAGTTTTACTTGTAAGTGGGGTTGGAAACGCTTTTCAGGATCAGTACTGGGCTCAAAACATGCAACCCTGAGGTCTCCCATGACAGCAGGTGGTTAAATAGAAATTCGCTGCTCAGCTGACCCGGTAGGAGCAAACGTATGCCAAAAATGTACACAGAATGAGCTTTTCAGTGAATAGCAGCCAGGCACATTTTAGCTAGTTTTACTTGTAAGTGGGGTTGGAAATGCTTTTCAGGCTCAGTACTGGGCTCAAAACATGCAGCCCTGAGGTCTCCCATGACAGCAGGTGGTTAAATAGAAATTCGCTGCTCAGCTGACCCGGTAGGAGCAAACGTATGCCAAAAATGTACACAGAATGAGCTTTTCAGTGAATAGCAGCCAGGCACATTTTAGCTAGTTTTACTTGTAAGTGGGGTTGGAAATGCTTTTCAGGCTCAGTACTGGGCTCAAAACATGCAGCCCTGAGGTCTCCCATGACAGCAGGTGGTTAAATAGAAATTCGCTGCTCAGCTGACCCGGTAGGAGCAAACGTATGCCAAAAATGTACACAGAATGAGCTTTTCAGTGAATAGCAGCCAGGCACATTTTAGCTAGTTTTACTTGTAAGTGGGGTTGGAAATGCTTTTCAGGCTCAGTACTGGGCTCAAAACATGCAGCCCTGAGGTCTCCCATGACAGCAGGTGGTTAAATAGAAATTCGCTGCTCAGCTGACCCGGTAGGAGCAAACGTATGCCAAAAATGTACACAGAATGAGCTTTTCAGTGAATAGCAGCCAGGCACATTTTAGCTAGTTTTACTTGTAAGTGGGGTTGGAAATGCTTTTCAGGCTCAGTACTGGGCTCAAAACATGCAGCCCTGAGGTCTCCCATGACAGCAGGTGGTTAAATAGAAATTCGCTGCTCAGCTGACCCGGTAGGAGCAAACGTATGCCAAAAATGTACACAGAATGAGCTTTTCAGTGAATAGCAGCCAGGCACATTTTAGCTAGTTTTACTTTTAAGTGGGGTTGGAAATGCTTTTCATGCTCAGTACTGGGCTCAAAACATGCAGCCCTGAGGTCTCCCATGACAGCAGGTGGTTAAATAGAAATTCGCTGCTCAGCTGACCCGGTAGGAGCAAACGTATGCCAAAAATGTACACAGAATGAGCTTTTCAGTGAATAGCAGCCAGGCACATTTTAGCTAGTTTTACTTGTAAGTGGGGTTGGAAATGCTTTTCAGGCTCAGTACTGGGCTCAAAACATGCAGCCCTGAGGTCTCCCATGACAGCAGGTGGTTAAATAGAAATTCGCTGCTCAGCTGACCCGGTAGGAGCAAACGTATGCCAAAAATGTACACAGAATGAGCTTTTCAGTGAATAGCAGCCATGGAACATTTTAGCTAGTTTTACTTGTAAGTGGGTTTGGAAACGCTTTTCAGGATCAGTACTGGGCTCAAAACATGCAGCCCTGAGGTCTCTCATGATAGCAGGTGGTTAAATAGAAATTCGCTGCTCAGCTGACCCGGCAGGTGCAAACGTATGCTAAAAATGTACTCAGAATGAGCTTTTCAGTGAAGAGAAGCCAGGCACATTTTAGCTAGTTTTACTTGTAAGTGGGGTTGGAAATGCTTTTCAGGCTCAGTACTGGGCTCAAAAAATGCAGCCCTGAGGTCTGTCGTGATAGCAGGTGGTTAAATAGAAATTCGCTGCTCAGCTGACCCGGCAGGTGCAAACGTATGCTAAAAATGTACTCAGAATGAGCTTTTCAGTGAAGAGAAGCCAGGCACATTTTAGCTAGTTTTACTTGTAAGTGGGGTTGGAAATGCTTTTCAGGCTCAGTACTGGGCTCAAAACATGCAGCCCTGAGGTCTCTCATGAAAGCAGGTGGTTAAATAGAAATTTGCTGCTCAGCTGACCCGGTAGGAGCAAACGTATGCCAAAAATGTACACAGAATGAGCTTTTCAGTGAATAGCAGCCAGGCACATTTTAGCTAGTTTTACTTGTAAGTGGGGTTGGAAACGCTTTTCAGGATCAGTACTGGGCTCAAAACATGCAGCCCTGAGGTCTCCCATGACAGCAGGTGGTTAAATAGAAATTCGCTGCTCAGCTGACCCGGTAGGAGCAAACGTATGCCAAAAATGTACACAGAATGAGCTTTTCAGTGAATAGCAGCCAGGCACATTTTAGCTAGTTTTACTTGTAAGTGGGGTTGGAAACGCTTTTCAGGATCAGTACTGGGCTCAAAACATGCAGCCCTGATGTCTCTCATGATAGCAGGTGGTTAAATAGAAATTCGCTGCTCAGCTGACCCGGCAGGTGCAAACGTATGCTAAAAATGTACTCAGAATGAGCTTTTCAGTGAATAGCAGCCAGGCACATTTTAGCTAGTTTTTCTTGTAAGTGGGGTTGGAAGTACTTTTCAGGCTCAGTACTGGGCTCAAAACATGCAGCCCTGAGGTCTCCCATGACAGCAGGTGGTTAAATAGAAATTCGCTGCTCAGCTGACCCGGTAGGAGCAAACGTATGCCAAAAATGTACACAGAATGAGCTTTTCAGTGAATAGCAGCCAGGCACATTTTAGCTAGTTTTACTTGTAAGTGGGGTTGGAAACGCTTTTCAGGATCAGTACTGGGCTCAAAACATGCAGCCCTGATGTCTCTCATGATAGCAGGTGGTTAAATAGAAATTCGCTGCTCAGCTGACCCGGCAGGTGCAAACGTATGCTAAAAATGTACTCAGAATGAGCTTTTCAGTGAAGAGAAGCCAGGCACATTTTAGCTAGTTTTACTTGTAAGTGGGGTTGGAAATGCTTTTCAGGCTCAGTACTGGGCTCAAAACATGCAGCCCTGAGGTCTCCCATGATAGCAGGTGGTTAAATAGAAATTTGCTGCTCAGCTGACCCGGCAGGTGCAAACGTATGCTAAAAATGTACTCAGAATGAGCTTTTCAGTGAATAGCAGCCAGGCACATTTTAGCTAGTTTTACTTGTAAGTGGGGTTGGAAATGCTTTTCAGGCTCAGTACTGGGCTCAAAACCTGCAGCCCTGAGGTCTCCCATGACAGCAGGTGGTTAAATAGAAATTCGCTGCTCAGCTGACCCGGTAGGAGCAAACGTATGCCAAAAATGTACACAGAATGAGCTTTTCAGTGAATAGCAGCCAGGCACATTTTAGCTAGTTTTACTTGTAAGTGGGGTTGGAAACGCTTTTCAGGATCAGTACTGGGCTCAAAACATGCAGCCCTGAGGTCTCCCATGACAGCAGGGGGTTAAATAGAAATTCGCTGCTCAGCTGACCCGGTAGGAGCAAACGTATGCCAAAAATGTACACAGAATGAGCTTTTCAGTGAATAGCAGCCAGGCACATTTTAGCTAGTTTTACTTGTAAGTGGGGTTGGAAATGCTTTTCAGGCTCAGTACTGGGCTCAAAACATGCAGCCCTGAGGTCTCCCATGACAGCAGGTGGTTAAATAGAAATTCGCTGCTCAGCTGACCCGGTAGGAGCAAACGTATGCCAAAAATGTACACAGAATGAGCTTTTCAGTGAATAGCAGCCAGGCACATTTTAGCTAGTTTTACTTGTAAGTGGGGTTGGAAATGCTTTTCAGGCTCAGTACTGGGCTCAAAACATGCAGCCCTGAGGTCTCCCATGACAGCAGGTGGTTAAATAGAAATTCGCTGCTCAGCTGACCCGGTAGGAGCAAACGTATGCCAAAAATGTACACAGAATGAGCTTTTCAGTGAATAGCAGCCAGGCACATTTTAGCTAGTTTTACTTGTAAGTGGGGTTGGAAATGCTTTTCAGGCTCAGTACTGGGCTCAAAACATGCAGCCCTGAGGTCTCCCATGACAGCAGGTGGTTAAATAGAAATTCGCTGCTCAGCTGACCCGGTAGGAGCAAACGTATGCCAAAAATGTACACAGAATGAGCTTTTCAGTGAATAGCAGCCAGGCACATTTTAGCTAGTTTTACTTGTAAGTGGGGTTGGAAATGCTTTTCAGGCTCAGTACTGGGCTCAAAACATGCAGCCCTGAGGTCTCCCATGACAGCAGGTGGTTAAATAGAAATTCGCTGCTCAGCTGACCCGGTAGGAGCAAACGTATGCCAAAAATGTACACAGAATGAGCTTTTCAGTGAATAGCAGCCAGGCACATTTTAGCTAGTTTTACTTGTAAGTGGGGTTGGAAATGCTTTTCAGGCTCAGTACTGGGCTCAAAACATGCAGCCCTGAGGTCTCCCATGACAGCAGGTGGTTAAATAGAAATTCGCTGCTCAGCTGACCCGGTAGGAGCAAACGTATGCCAAAAATGTACACAGAATGAGCTTTTCAGTGAATAGCAGCCATGGAACATTTTAGCTAGTTTTACTTGTAAGTGGGTTTGGAAACGCTTTTCAGGATCAGTACTGGGCTCAAAACATGCAGCCCTGAGGTCTCTCATGATAGCAGGTGGTTAAATAGAAATTCGCTGCTCAGCTGAACCGGCAGGTGCAAACGTATGCTAAAAATGTACTCAGAATGAGCTTTTCAGTGAAGAGAAGCCAGGCACATTTTAGCTAGTTTTACTTGTAAGTGGGGTTGGAAATGCTTTTCAGGCTCAGTACTGGGCTCAAAACATGCAGCACTGAGGTCTGTCGTGATAGCAGGTGGTTAAATAGAAATTCGCTGCTCAGCTGACCCGGCAGGTGCAAACGTATGCTAAAAATGTACTCAGAATGAGCTTTTCAGTGAAGAGAAGCCAGGCACATTTTAGCTAGTTTTACTTGTAAGTGGGGTTGGAAATGCTTTTCAGGCTCAGTGCTGGGCTCAAAACATGCAGCCCTGAGGTCTCTCATGAAAGCAGGTGGTTAAATAGAAATTTGCTGCTCAGCTGACCCGGTAGGAGCAAACGTATGCCAAAAATGTACACAGAATGAGCTTTTCAGTGAATAGCAGCCAGGCACATTTTAGCTAGTTTTACTTGTAAGTGGGTTTGGAAATGCTTTTCAGGATCAGTACTGGGCTCAAAACATGCAGCCCTGAGGTCTCCCATGACAGCAGGTGGTTAAATAGAAATTCGCTGCTCAGCTGACCCGGTAGGAGCAAACGTATGCCAAAAATGTACACAGAATGAGCTTTTCAGTGAATAGCAGCCAGGCACATTTTAGCTAGTTTTGCTTGTAAGTGGGGTTGGAAATGCTTTTCAGGCTCAGTACTGGGCTCAAAACATGCAGCCCTGAGGTCTCCCATGACAGCAGGTGGTTAAATAGAAATTCGCTGCTCAGCTGACCCTGCAGGTGCAAACGTATGCTAAAAATGTACTCAGAATGAGCTTTTCAGCGAAGAGAAGCCAGGCACATTTTAGCTAGTTTTACTTGTAAGTGGGGTTGGAAATGCTTTTCAGGCTCAGTACTGGGCTCAAAACATGCAGCCCTGAGGTCTCTCATGATAGCAGGTGGTTAAATAGAAATTCGCTGCTCAGCTGACCCGGCAGGTGCAAACGTATGCTAAAAATGTACTCAGAATGAGCTTTTCAGTGAAGAGAAGCTAGGCACATTTTAGCTAGTTTTACTTGTAAGTGGGGTTGGAAATGCTTTTCAGGCTCAGTACTGGGCTCAAAACATGCAGCCCTGAGGTCTCTCATGATAGCAGGTGGTTAAATAGAAATTCGCTGCTCAGCTGACCCGGCAGGTGCAAACGTATGCTAAAAATGTACTCAGAATGAGCTTTTCAGTGAAGAGAAGCCAGGCACATTTTAGCTAGTTTTACTTGTAAGTGGGGTTGGAAATGCTTTTCAGGCTCAGTACTGGGCTCAAAACATGCAGCCCTGAGGTCTCTCATGAAAGCAGGTGGTTAAATAGAAATTCGCTGCCCAGCTGACCCGGTAGGAGCAAACGTATGCCAAAAATGTACACAGAATGAGCTTTTCAGTGAATAGCAGCCAGGCACATTTTAGCTAGTTTTACTTGTAAGTGGGGTTGGAAATGCTTTTCAGGCTCAGTACTGGGCTCAAAACATGCAGCCCTGAGGTCTCCCATGACAGCAGGTGGTTAAATAGAAATTCGCTGCTCAGCTGACCCGGTAGGAGCAAACGTATGCCAAAAATGTACACAGAATGAGCTTTTCAGTGAATAGCAGCCAGGCACATTTTAGCTAGTTTTACTTGTAAGTGGGGTTGGAAATGCTTTTCAGGCTAAGTACTGGGCTCAAAACATGCAGCCCTGAGGTCTCTCATGATAGCAGGTGGTTAAATAGAAATTCGCTGCTCAGCTGACCCGGCAGGTGCAAACGTATGCTAAAAATGTACACAGAATGAGCTTTTCAGTGAAGAGAAGCCAGGCACATTTTAGCTAGTTTTACTTGTAAGTGGGGTTGGAAATGCTTTTCAGGCTCAGTACTGGGCTCAAAACATGCAGCCCTGAGGTCTCTCATGAAAGCAGGTGGTTAAATAGAAATTCGCTGCTCAGCTGACCCGGTAGGAGCAAACGTATGCCAAAAATGTACACAGAATGAGCTTTTCAGTGAATAGCAGCCAGGCACATTTTAGCTAGTTTTACTTGTAAGTGGGGTTGGAAATGCTTTTCAGGCTCAGTACTGGGCTCAAAACATGCAGCCCTGAGGTCTCCCATGACAGCAGGTGGTTAAATAGAAATTCTCTGCTCAGCTGACCCGGTAGGAGCAAACGTATGCCAAAACTGTACACAGAATGAGCTTTTCAGTGAATAGCAGCCAGGCACATTTTAGCTAATTTTACTTGTATGTGGGGTTGGAAATGCTTTTCAGGATCAGTACTGGGCTCAAAACATTCAGCCCTGAGGTCTCTCATGAAAGCAGGTGGTTAAATAGAAATTCGCTGCCCAGCTGACCCGGTAGGAGCAAACGTATGCCAAAAATGTACTCAGAATGAGCTTTTCAGTGAATAGCAGCCAGGCACATTTTAGCTAGTTTTACTTGTAAGTGGGGTTGGAAATGCTTTTCAGGCTCAGTACTGGGCTCAAAACATGCAACCCTGAGGTCTCCCATGACAGCAGGTGGTTAAATAGAAATTCGCTGCTCAGCTGACCCGGTAGGAGCAAACGTATGCCAAAAATGTACACAGAATGAGCTTTTCAGTGAAGAGAAGCCAGGCACATTTTAGCTAGTTTTACTTGTAAGTGGGGTTGGAAATGCTTTTCAGGCTCAGTACTGGGCTCAAAACATGCAGCCCTGAGGTCTCTCATGAAAGCAGGTGGTTAAATAGAAATTTGCTGCTCAGCTGACCCGGTAGGAGCAAACATATGCCAAAAATGTACACAGAATGAGCTTTTCAGTGAATAGCAGCCAGGCACATTTTAGCTAGTTTTACTTGTAAGTGGGGTTGGAAATGCTTTTCAGGATCAGTACTGGGCTCAAAACATGCAGCCCTGAGGTCTCCCATGACAGCAGGTGGTTAAATAGAAATTCGCTGCTCAGCTGACCCGGTAGGAGCAAACGTATGCCAAAAATGTACACAGAATGAGCTTTTCAGTGAATAGCAGCCAGGCACATTTTAGCTAGTTTTACTTGTAAGTGGGGTTGGAAACGCTTTTCAGGATCAGTACTGGGCTCAAAACATGCAGCCCTGAGGTCTCTCATGATAGCAGGTGGTTAAATAGAAATTCTCTGCTCAGCTGACCCGGCAGGTGCAAACGTATGCTAAAAATGTACTCAGAATGAGCTTTTCAGTGAAGAGAAGCCAGGCACATTTTAGCTAGTTTTACTTGTAAGTGGGGTTGGAAATGCTTTTCAGGCTCAGTACTGGGCTCAAAACATGCAGCCCTGAGGTCTCCCATGACAGCAGGTGGTTAAATAGAAATTCGCTGCTCAGCTGACCCGGTAGGAGCAAACGTATGCCAAAAATGTACACAGAATGAGCTTTTCAGTGAATAGCAGCCAGGCACATTTTAGCTAGTTTTACTTGTAAGTGGGGTTGGAAATGCTTTTCAGGCTCAGTACTGGGCTCAAAACATGCAGCCCTGAGGTCTCCCATGACAGCAGGTGTTTAAATAGAAATTCGCTGCTCAGCTGACCCGGCAGGTGCAAACGTATGCCAAAAATGTACTCAGAATGAGCTTTTCAGTGAAGAGAAGCCAGGCACATTTTACCTAGTTTTACTTGTAAGTGGGGTTGGAAATGCTTTTCAGGCTCAGTACTGGGCTCAAAACATGCAGCCCTGAGGTCTCTTATGAAAGCAGGTGGTTAAATAGAAATTCGCTGCTCAGCTGACCCGGCAGGTGCAAACGTATGCTAAAAATGTACACAGAATGAGCTTTTCAGTGAATAGCAGCCAGGCACATTTTAGCTAGTTTTACTTGTAAGTGGGGTTGGAAACGCTTTTCAGGATCAGTACTGGGCTCAAAACATGCAGCCCTGAGGTCTTCCATGATAGCAGGTGGTTAAATAGAAATTCGCTGCTCAGCTGACCCGGCAGGTGCAAATGTATGCTAAAAATGTCCTCAGAATGAGCTTTTCAGGGAAGAGAAGCCAGGCACATTTTAGCTAGTTTTACTTGTAAGTGGGGTTGGAAACGCTTTTCAGGATCAGTACTGGGCTCAAAACATGCAGCCCTGATGTCTCTCATGATAGCAGGTGGTTAAATAGAAATTCGCTGCTCAGCTGACCCGGCAGGTGCAAACGTATGCTAAAAATGTACACAGAATGAGCTTTTCAGTGAATAGCAGCCAGGCACATTTTAGCTAGTTTTACTTGTAAGTGGGGTTGGAAATGCTTTTCAGGCTCAGTACTGGGCTCAAAACATGCAGCCCTGAGGTCTCCCATGACAGCAGGTGGTTAAATAGAAATTCGCTGCTCAGCTGACCCGGCAGGTGCAAACGTATGCTAAAAATGTACTCAGAATGAGCTTTTCAGTGAAGAGAAGCCAGGCACATTTTAGCTAGTTTTACTTGTAAGTGGGGTTGGAAATGCTTTTCAGGCTCAGTACTGGGCTCAAAACATGCAGCCCTGAGGTCTCTCATGAAAGCAGGTGGTTAAATAGAAATTTGCTGCTCAGCTGACCCGGTAGGAGCAAACGTATGCCAAAAATGTACACAGAATGAGCTTTTCAGTGAATAGCAGCCAGGCACATTTTAGCTAGTTTTACTTGTAAGTGGGGTTGGAAATGCTTTTCAGGCTCAGTACTGGGCTCAAAACATGCAGCCCTGAGGTCTCTCATGAAAGCAGGTGGTTAAATAGAAATTTGCTGCTCAGCTGACCCGGTAGGAGCAAACGTATGCCAAAAATGTACACAGAATGAGGTTTTCAGTGAATAGCAGCCAGGCACATTTTAGCTAGTTTTACTTGTAAGTGGGGTTGGAAATGCTTTTCAGGATCAGTACTGGGCTCAAAACATGCAGCCCTGAGGTCTCCCATGACAGCAGGTGGTTAAATAGAAATTTGCTGCTCAGCTGACCCGGTAGGAGCAAACGTATGCCAAAAATGTACACAGAATGAGCTTTTCAGTGAATAGCAGCCAGGCACATTTTAGCTAGTTTTACTTGTAAGTGGGGTTGGAAATGCTTTTCAGGCTCAGTACTGGGCTCAAAACATGCAGCCCTGAGGTCTCCCATGACAGCAGGTGGTTAAATAGAAATTCGCTGCTCAGCTGACCCGGTAGGAGCAAACGTATGCCAAAAATGTACACAGAATGAGCTTTTCAGTGAATAGCATCCAGGCACATTTTAGTTAGTTTTACTTGTAAGTGGGGTTGGAAACGCTTTTCAGGATCAGCACTGGGCTCAAAACATGCAGCCCTTATGTCTCTCATGATAGCAGGTGGTTAAATAGAAATTCGCTGCTCAGCTGACCCTGCAGGTGCAAACGTATGCTAAAAATGTACTCAGAATGAGCTTTTCAGCCAAGAGAAGCCAGGCACATTTTAGCTAGTTTTACTTGTAAGTGGGGTTGGAAATGCTTTTCAGGCTCAGTACTGGGCTCAAAACATGCAGCCCTGAGGTCTCTCATGATAGCAGGTGGTTAAATAGAAATTCGCTGCTCAGCTGACCCGGCAGGTGCAAACGTATGCTAAAAATGTACTCAGAATGAGCTTTTCAGTGAAGAGAAGCTAGGCACATTTTAGCTAGTTTTACTTGTAAGTGGGGTTGGAAATGCTTTTCAGGCTCAGTACTGGGCTCAAAACATGCAGCCCTGAGGTCTCTCATGATAGCAGGTGGTTAAATAGAAATTCGCTGCTCAGCTGACCCGGCAGGTGCAAACGTATGCTAAAAATGTACTCAGAATGAGCTTTTCAGTGAAGAGAAGCCAGGCACATTTTAGCTAGTTTTACTTGTAAGTGGGGTTGGAAATGCTTTTCAGGCTCAGTACTGGGCTCAAAACATGCAGCCCTGAGGTCTCTCATGAAAGCAGGTGGTTAAATAGAAATTCGCTGCCCAGCTGACCCGGTAGGAGCAAACGTATGCCAAAAATGTACACAGAATGAGCTTTTCAGTGAATAGCAGCCAGGCACATTTTAGCTAGTTTTACTTGTAAGTGGGGTTGGAAATGCTTTTCAGGCTCAGTACTGGGCTCAAAACATGCAGCCCTGAGGTCTCCCATGACAGCAGGTGGTTAAATAGAAATTCGCTGCTCAGCTGACCCGGTAGGAGCAAACTTATGCCAAAAATGTACACAGAATGAGCTTTTCAGTGAATAGCAGCCAGGCACATTTTAGCTAGTTTTACTTGTAAGTGGGGTTGGAAATGCTTTTCAGGCTAAGTACTGGGCTCAAAACATGCAGCCCTGAGGTCTCTCATGATAGCAGGTGGTTAAATAGAAATTCGCTGCTCAGCTGACCCGGCAGGTGCAAACGTATGCTAAAAATGTACTCAGAATGAGCTTTTCAGTGAAGAGAAGCCAGGCACATTTTAGCTAGTTTTACTTGTAAGTGGGGTTGGAAATGCTTTTCAGGCTCAGTACTGGGCTCAAAACATGCAGCCCTGAGGTCTCTCATGAAAGCAGGTGGTTAAATAGAAATTCGCTGCTCAGCTGACCCGGTAGGAGCAAACGTATGCCAAAAATGTACACAGAATGAGCTTTTCAGTGAATAGCAGCCAGGCACATTTTAGCTAGTTTTACTTGTAAGTGGGGTTGGAAATGCTTTTCAGGCTCAGTACTGGGCTCAAAACATGCAGCCCTGAGGTCTCCCATGACAGCAGGTGGTTAAATAGAAATTCGCTGCTCAGCTGACCCGGTAGGAGCAAACGTATGCCAAAACTGTACACAGAATGAGCTTTTCAGTGAATAGCAGCCAGGCACATTTTAGCTAGTTTTACTTGTATGTGGGGTTGGAAATGCTTTTCAGGATCAGTACTGGGCTCAAAACATGCAGCCCTGAGGTCTCTCATGAAAGCAGGTGGTTAAATAGAAATTCGCTGCCCAGCTGACCCGGTAGGAGTAAACGTATGCCAAAAATGTACTCAGAATGAGCTTTTCAGTGAATAGCAGCCAGGCACATTTTAGCTAGTTTTACTTGTAAGTGGGGTTGGAAATGCTTTTCAGGCTCAGTACTGGGCTCAAAACATGCAGCCCTGAGGTCTCCCATGACAGCAGGTGGTTAAATAGAAATTCGCTGCTCAGCTGACCCGGTAGGAGCAAACGTATGCCAAAAATGTACACAGAATGAGCTTTTCAGTGAAGAGAAGCCAGGCACATTTTAGCTAGTTTTACTTGTAAGTGGGGTTGGAAATGCTTTTCAGGCTCAGTACTGGGCTCAAAACATGCAGCCCTGAGGTCTCTCATGAAAGCAGGTGGTTAAATAGAAATTTGCTGCTCAGCTGACCCGGTAGGAGCAAACGTATGCCAAAAATGTACACAGAATGAGCTTTTCAGTGAATAGCAGCCAGGCACATTTTAGCTAGTTTTACTTGTAAGTGGGGTTGGAAATGCTTTTCAGGATCAGTACTGGGCTCAAAACATGCAGCCCTGAGGTCTCCCATGACAGCAGGTGGTTAAATAGAAATTCGCTGCTCAGCTGACCCGGCAGGTGCAAACGTATGCCAAAAATGTACTCAGAATGAGCTTTTCAGTGAAGAGAAGCCAGGCACATTTTAGCTAGTTTTACTTGTAAGTGGGGTTGGAAATGCTTTTCAGGCTCAGTACTGGGCTCAAAACATGCAGCCCTGAGGTCTGTCGTGATAGCAGGTGGTTAAATAGAAATTCGCTGCTCAGCTGACCCGGCAGGTGCAAACGTATGCTAAAAATGTACTCAGAATGAGCTTTTCAGTGAAGAGAAGCCAGGCACATTTTAGCTAGTTTTACTTGTAAGTGGGGTTGGAAATGCTTTTCAGGCTCAGTACTGGGCTCAAAACATGCAGCCCTGAGGTCTCTCATGAAAGCAGGTGGTTAAATAGAAATGTGCTGCTCAGCTGACCCGGTAGGAGCAAATGTATGCCAAAAATGTACACAGAATGAGCTTTTCAGTGAATAGCAGCCAGGCACATTTTAGCTAGTTTTACTTGTAAGTGGGGTTGGAAACGCTTTTCAGGATCAGTACTGGGCTCAAAACATGCAGCCCTGATGTCTCTCATGATAGCAGGTGGTTAAATAGAAATTCGCTGCTCAGCTGACCCGGCAGGTGCAAACGTATGCTAAAAATGTACTCAGAATGAGCTTTTCAGTGAATAGCAGCCAGGCACATTTTAGCTAGTTTTTCTTGTAAGTGGGGTTGGAAGTACTTTTCAGGCTCAGTACTGGGCTCAAAACATGCAGCCCTGAGGTCTCCCATGACAGCAGGTGGTTAAATAGAAATTAGCTGCTCAGCTGACCCGGTAGGAGCAAACGTATGCCAAAAATGTACACACAATGAGCTTTTCAGTGAATAGCAGCCAGGCACATTTTAGCTAGTTTTACTTGTAGGTGGGGTTGGAAACGCTTTTCAGGATCAGTACTGGGCTCAAAACATGCAGCCCTGAGGTCTCCCATGACAGCAGGTGGTTAAATAGAAATTCGCTGCTCAGCTGACCCGGTAGGAGCAAACGTATGCCAAAAATGTACACAGAATGAGCTTTTCAGTGAATAGCAGCCAGGCACATTTTAGCTAGTTTTACTTGTAAGTGGGGTTGGAAACGCTTTTCAGGATCAGTACTGGGCTCAAAACATGCAGCCCTGATGTCTCTCATAATAGCAGGTGGTTAAATAGAAATTCGCTGCTCAGCTGACCCGGCAGGTGCAAACGTATGCTAAAAATGTACTCAGAATGAGCTTTTCAGTGAAGAGAAGCCAGGCACATTTTAGCTAGTTTTACTTGTAAGTGGGGTTGGAAATGCTTTTCAGGCTCAGTACTGGGCTCAAAACATGCAGCCCTGAGGTCTCCCATGATAGCAGGTGGTTAAATAGAAATTTGCTGCTCAGCTGACCCGGCAGGTGCAAACGTATGCTAAAAATGTACTCAGAATGAGCTTTTCAGTGAATAGCAGCCAGGCACATTTTAGCTAGTTTTAATTGTAAGTGGGGTTGGAAATGCTTTTCAGGCTCAGTACTGGGCTCAAAACATGCAGCCCTGAGGTCTCCCATGACAGCAGGTGGTTAAATAGAAATTCGCTGCTCAGCTGACCCGGTAGGAGCAAACGTATGCCAAAAATGTACACAGAATGAGCTTTTCAGTGAATAGCAGCCAGGCACATTTTAGCTAGTTTTACTTGTAAGTGGGGTTGGAAACGCTTTTCAGGATCAGTACTGGGCTCAAAACATGCAGCCCTGAGGTCTCCCATGACAGCAGGTGGTTAAATAGAAATTCGCTGCTCAGCTGACCCGGTAGGAGCAAACGTATGCCAAAAATGTACACAGAATGAGCTTTTCAGTGAATAGCAGCCAGGCACATTTTAGCTAGTTTTACTTGTAAGTGGGGTTGGAAATGCTTTTCAGGCTCAGTACTGGGCTCAAAACATGCAGCCCTGAGGTCTCCCATGACAGCAGGTGGTTAAATAGAAATTCGCTGCTCAGCTGACCCGGTAGGAGCAAACGTATGCCAAAAATGTACACAGAATGAGCTTTTCAGTGAATAGCAGCCAGGCACATTTTAGCTAGTTTTACTTGTAAGTGGGGTTGGAAATGCTTTTCAGGCTCAGTACTGGGCTCAAAACATGCAGCCCTGAGGTCTCCCATGACAGCAGGTGGTTAAATAGAAATTCGCTGCTCAGCTGACCCGGTAGGAGCAAACGTATGCCAAAAATGTACACAGAATGAGCTTTTCAGTGAATAGCAGCCAGGCACATTTTAGCTAGTTTTACTTGTAAGTGGGGTTGGAAATGCTTTTCAGGCTCAGTACTGGGCTCAAAACATGCAGCCCTGAGGTCTCCCATGACAGCAGGTGGTTAAATAGAAATTTGCTGCTCAGCTGACCCGGTAGGAGCAAACGTATGCCAAAAATGTACACAGAATGAGCTTTTCAGTGAATAGCAGCCAGGCACATTTTAGCTAGTTTTACTTGTAAGTGGGGTTGGAAATGCTTTTCAGGCTCAGTACTGGGCTCAAAACATGCAGCCCTGAGGTCTCCCATGACAGCAGGTGGTTAAATAGAAATTCGCTGCTCAGCTGACCCGGTAGGAGCAAACGTATGCCAAAAATGTACACAGAATGAGCTTTTCAGTGAATAGCAGCCATGGAACATTTTAGCTAGTTTTACTTGTAAGTGGGTTTGGAAACGCTTTTCAGGATCAGTACTGGGCTCAAAACATGCAGCCCTGAGGTCTCTCATGATAGCAGGTGGTTAAATAGAAATTCGCTGCTCAGCTGACCCGGCAGGTGCAAACGTATGCTAAAAATGTACTCAGAATGAGCTTTTCAGTGAAGAGAAGCCAGGCACATTTTAGCTAGTTTTACTTGTAAGTGGGGTTGGAAATGCTTTTCAGGCTCAGTACTGGGCTCAAAACATGCAGCCCTGAGGTCTGTCGTGATAGCAGGTGGTTAAATAGAAATTCGCTGCTCAGCTGACCCGGCAGGTGCAAACGTATGCTAAAAATGTACTCAGAATGAGCTTTTCAGTGAAGAGAAGCCAGGCACATTTTAGCTAGTTTTACTTGTAAGTGGGGTTGGAAATGCTTTTCAGGCTCAGTACTGGGCTCAAAACATGCAGCCCTGAGGTCTCTCATGAAAGCAGGTGGTTAAATAGAAATTTGCTGCTCAGCTGACCCGGTAGGAGCAAACGTATGCCAAAAATGTACACAGAATGAGCTTTTCAGTGAATAGCAGCCAGGCACATTTTAGCTAGTTTTACTTGTAAGTGGGTTTGGAAAGGCTTTTCAGGATCAGTACTGGGCTCAAAACATGCAGCCCTGAGGTCTCCGATGACAGCAGGTGGTTAAATAGAAATTCGCTGCTCAGCTGACCCGGTATGGAGCAAACGTATGCCAAAAATGTACACAGAATGAGCTTTTCAGTGAATAGCAGCCAGGCACATTTTAGCTAGTTTTACTTGTAAGTGGGGTTGGAAATGCTTTTCAGGCTCAGTACTGGGCTCAAAACATGCAGCCCTGAGGTCTCCCATGACAGCAGGTGGTTAAATAGAAATTCGCTGCTCAGCTGACCCGGTAGGAGCAAACGTATGCCAAAAATGTACACAGAATGAGCTTTTCAGTGAATAGCAGCCAGGCACATTTTAGCTAGTTTTACTTGTAAGTGGGGTTGGAAATGCTTTTCAGGCTCAGAACTGGGCTCAAAACATGCAGCCCTGAGGTCTCCCATGACAGCAGGTGGTTAAATAGAAATTCGCTGCTCAGCTGACCCGGTAGGAGCAAACGTATGCCAAAAATGTACACAGAATGAGCTTTTCAGTGAATAGCAGCCAGGCACATTTTAGCTAGTTTTACTTGTAAGTGGGGTTGGAAATGCTTTTCAGGCTCAGTACTGGGCTCAAAACATGCAGCCCTGAGGTCTCCCATGACAGCAGGTGGTTAAATAGAAATTCGCTGCTCAGCTGACCCGGTAGGAGCAAACGTATGCCAAAAATGTACACAGAATGAGCTTTTCAGTGAATAGCAGCCAGGCACATTTTAGCTAGTTTTACTTGTAAGTGGGGTTGGAAATGCTTTTCAGGCTCAGTACTGGGCTCAAAACATGCAGCCCTGAGGTCTCCCATGACAGCAGGTGGTTAAATAGAAATTCGCTGCTCAGCTGACCCGGTAGGAGCAAACGTATGCCAAAAATGTACACAGAATGAGCTTTTCAGTGAATAGCAGCCAGGCACATTTTAGCTAGTTTTACTTGTAAGTGGGGTTGGAAATGCTTTTCAGGCTCAGTACTGGGCTCAAAACATGCAGCCCTTAGGTCTCCCATGACAGCAGGTGGTTAAATAGAAATTCGCTGCTCAGCTGACCCGGTAGGAGCAAACGTATGCCAAAAATGTACACAGAATGAGCTTTTCAGTGAATAGCAGCCAGGCACATTTTAGCTAGTTTTACTTGTAAGTGGGGTTGGAAATGCTTTTCAGGTTCAGTACTGGGCTCAAAACATGCAGCCCTGAGGTCTCCCATGACAGCAGGTGGTTAAATAGAAATTCGCTGCTCAGCTGACCCGGTAGGAGCAAACGTATGCCAAAAATGTACACAGAATGAGCTTTTCAGTGAATAGCAGCCAGGCACATTTTAGCTAGTTTTACTTGTAAGTGGGGTTGGAAATGCTTTTCAGGCTCAGTACTGGGCTCAAAACATGCAGCCCTGAGGTCTCCCATGACAGCAGGTGGTTAAATAGAAATTCGCTGCTCAGCTGACCCGGTAGGAGCAAACGTATGCCAAAAATGTACACAGAATGAGCTTTTCAGTGAATAGCAGCCATGGAACATTTTAGCTAGTTTTACTTGTAAGTGGGTTTGGAAACGCTTTTCAGGATCAGTACTGGGCTCAAAACATGCAGCCCTGAGGTCTCTCATGATAGCAGGTGGTTAAATAGAAATTCGCTGCTCAGCTGACCCGGCAGGTGCAAACGTATGCTAAAAATGTACTCAGAATTAGCTTTTCAGTGAAGAGAAGCCAGGCACATTTTAGCTAGTTTTACTTGTAAGTGGGGTTGGAAATGCTTTTCAGGCTCAGTACTGGGCTCAAAACATGCAGCCCTGAGGTCTGTCGTGATAGCAGGTGGTTAAATAGAAATTCGCTGCTCAGCTGACCCGGCAGGTGCAAACGTATGCTAAAAATGTACTCAGAATGAGCTTTTCAGTGAAGAGAAGCCAGGCACATTTTAGCTAGTTTTACTTGTAAGTGGGGTTGGAAATGCTTTTCAGGCTCAGTACTGGGCTCAAAACATGCAGCCCTGAGGTCTCTCATGAAAGCAGGTGGTTAAATAGAAATTTGCTGCTCAGCTGACCCGGTAGGAGCAAACGTATGCCAAAAATGTACACAGAATGAGCTTTTCAGTGAATAGCAGCCAGGCACATTTTAGCTAGTTTTACTTGTAAGTGGGTTTGGAAATGCTTTTCAGGATCAGTACTGGGCTCAAAACATGCAGCCCTGAGGTCTCCCATGACAGCAGGTGGTTAAATAGAAATTCGCTGCTCAGCTGACCCGGTAGGAGCAAACGTATGCCAAAAATGTACACAGAATGAGCTTTTCAGTGAATAGCAGCCAGGCACATTTTAGCTAGTTTTACTTGTAAGTGGGGTTGGAAATGCTTTTCAGGCTCAGTACTGGGCTCAAAACATGCAGCCCTGAGGTCTCCCATGACAGCAGGTGGTTAAATAGAAATTCGCTGCTCAGCTGACCCGGTAGGAGCAAACGTATGCCAAAAATGTACACAGAATGAGCTTTTCAGTGAATAGCATCCAGGCACATTTTAGTTAGTTTTACTTGTAAGTGGGGTTGGAAACGCTTTTCAGGATCAGCACTGGGCTCAAAACATGCAGCTCTTATGTCTCTCATGATAGCCGGTGGTTAAATAGAAATTCGCTGCTCAGCTGACCCTGCAGGTGCAAACGTATGCTAAAAATGTACTCAGAATGAGCTTTTCAGCGAAGAGAAGCCAGGCACATTTTATCTAGTTTTACTTGTAAGTGGGGTTGGAAATGCTTTTCAGGCTCAGTACTGGGCTCAAAACATGCAGCCCTGAGGTCTCTCATGATAGCAGGTGGTTAAATAGAAATTCGCTGCTCAGCTGACCCGGCAGGTGCAAACGTATGCTAAAAATGTACTCAGAATGAGCTTTTCAGTGAAGAGAAGCTAGGCACATTTTAGCTAGTTTTACTTGTAAGTGGGGTTGGAAATGCTTTTCAGGCTCAGTACTGGGCTCAAAACATGCAGCCCTGAGGTCTCTCATGATAGCAGGTGGTTAAATAGAAATTCGCTGCTCAGCTGACCCGGCAGGTGCAAACGTATGCTAAAAATGTACTCAGAATGAGCTTTTCAGTGAAGAGAAGCCAGGCACATTTTAGCTAGTTTTACTTGTAAGTGGGGTTGGAAATGCTTTTCAGGCTCAGTACTGGGCTCAAAACATGCAGCCCTGAGGTCTCTCATGAAAGCAGGTGGTTAAATAGAAATTCGCTGCCCAGCTGACCCGGTAGGAGCAAACGTATGCCAAAAATGTACACAGAATGAGCTTTTCAGTGAATAGCAGCCAGGCACATTTTAGCTAGTTTTACTTGTAAGTGGGGTTGGAAATGCTTTTCAGGTTCAGTACTGGGCTCAAAACATGCAGCCCTGAGGTCTCCCATGACAGCAGGTGGTTAAATAGAAATTCGCTGCTCAGCTGACCCGGTAGGAGCAAACGTATGCCAAAAATGTACACAGAATGAGCTTTTCAGTGAATAGCAGCCAGGCACATTTTAGCTAGTTTTACTTGTAAGTGGGGTTGGAAATGCTTTTCAGGCTAAGTACTGGGCTCAACACATGCAGCCCTGAGGTCTCTCATGATAGCAGGTGGTTAAATAGAAATTCGCTGCTCAGCTGACCCGGCAGGTGCAAACGTATGCTAAAAATGTACTCAGAATGAGCTTTTCAGTGAAGAGAAGCCAGGCACATTTTAGCTAGTTTTACTTGTAAGTGGGGTTGGAAATGCTTTTCAGGCTCAGTACCGGGCTCAAAACATGCAGCCCTGAGGTCTCTCATGAAAGCAGGTGGTTAAATAGAAATTCGCTGCTCAGCTGACCCGGTAGGAGCAAACGTATGCCAAAAATGTACACAGAATGAGCTTTTCAGTGAATAGCAGCCAGGCACATTTTAGCTAGTTTTACTTGTAAGTGGGGTTGGAAATGCTTTTCAGGCTCAGTACTGGGCTCAAAACATGCAGCCCTGAGGTCTCCCATGACAGCAGGTGGTTAAATAGAAATTCGCTGCTCAGCTGACCCGGTAGGAGCAAACGTATGCCAAAACTGTACACAGAATGAGCTTTTCAGTGAATAGCAGCCAGGCACATTTTAGCTAGTTTTACTTGTATGTGGGGTTGGAAATGCTTTTCAGGATCAGTACTGGGCTCAAAACATGCAGCCCTGAGGTCTCTCATGAAAGCAGGTGGTTAAATAGAAATTCGCTGCCCAGCTGACCCGGTAGGAGTAAACGTATGCCAAAAATGTACTCAGAATGAGCTTTTCAGTGAATAGCAGCCAGGCACATTTTAGCTAGTTTTACTTGTAAGTGGGGTTGGAAATGCTTTTCAGGCTCAGTACTGGGCTCAAAACATGCAGCCCTGAGGTCTCCCATGACAGCAGGTGGTTAAATAGAAATTCGCTGCTCAGCTGACTCGGTAGGAGCAAACGTATGCCAAAAATTTACACAGAATGAGCTTTTCAGTGAAGAGAAGCCAGGCACATTTTAGCTAGTTTTACTTGTAAGTGGGGTTGGAAATGCTTTTCAGGCTCAGTACTGGGCTCAAAACATGCAGCCCTGAGGTCTCTCATGAAAGCAGGTGGTTAAATAGAAATTTGCTGCTCAGCTGACCCGGTAGGAGCAAACGTATGCCAAAAATGTACACAGAATGAGCTTTTCAGTGAATAGCAGCCAGGCACATTTTAGCTAGTTTTACTTGTAAGTGGGGTTGGAAATGCTTTTCAGGATCAGTACTGGGCTCAAAACATGCAGCCCTGAGGTCTCCCATGACAGCAGGTGGTTAAATAGAAATTCGCTGCTCAGCTGACCCGGTAGGAGCAAACGTATGCCAAAAATGTACACAGAATGAGCTTTTCAGTGAATAGCAGCCAGGCACATTTTAGCTAGTTTTACTTGTAAGTGGGGTTGGAAACGCTTTTCAGGATCAGTACTGGGCTCAAAACATGCAGCCCTGAGGTCTCTCATGATAGCATGTGGTTAAATAGAAATTTGCTGCTCAGCTGACCCGGCAGGTGCAAACGTATGCTAAAAATGTAAACAGAATGAGCTTTTCAGTGAATAGCAGCCAGGCACCTTTTAGCTAGTTTTACTTGTAAGTGGGGTTGGAAATGCTTTTCAGGCTCAGTACTGGGCTCAAAACATGCAGCCCTGAGGTCTCCCATGACAGCAGGTGGTTAAATAGAAATTCGCTGCTCAGCTGACCCGGTAGGAGCAAACGTATGCCAAAAATGTACACAGAATGAGCTTTTCAGTGAATAGCAGCCAGGCACATTTTAGCTAGTTTTACTTGTAAGTGGGGTTGGAAACGCTTTTCAGGATCAGTACTGGGCTCAAAACATGCAGCCCTGATGTCTCTCATGATAGCAGGTGGTTAAATAGAAATTCTCTGCTCAGCTGACCCGGCAGGTGCAAACGTATGCTAAAAATGTACTCAGAATGAGCTTTTCAGTGAAGAGAAGCCAGGCACATTTTAGCTAGTTTTACTTGTAAGTGGGGTTGGAAATGCTTTTCAGGCTCAGTACTGGGCTCAAAACATGCAGCCCTGAGGTCTCCCATGACAGCAGGTGGTTAAATAGAAATTCGCTGCTCAGCTGACCCGGTAGGAGCAAACGTATGCCAAAAATGTACACAGAATGAGCTTTTCAGTGAATAGCAGCCAGGCACATTTTAGCTAGTTTTACTTGTAAGTGGGGTTGGAAATGCTTTTCAGGCTCAGTACTGGGCTCAAAACATGCAGCCCTGAGGTCTCCCATGACAGCAGGTGGTTAAATAGAAATTCGCTGCTCAGCTGACCCGGCAGGTGCAAACGTATGCCAAAAATGTACTCAGAATGAGCTTTTCAGTGAAGAGAAGCCAGGCACATTTTAGCTAGTTTTACTTGTAAGTGGGGTTGGAAATGCTTTTCAGGCTCAGTACTGGGCTCAAAACATGCAGCCCTGAGGTCTCTCATGAAAGCAGGTGGTTAAATAGAAATTCGCTGCTCAGCTGACCCGGCAGGTGCAAACGTATGCTAAAAATGTACACAGAATGAGCTTTTCAATGAATAGCAGCCAGGCACATTTTAGCTAGTTTTACTTGTAAGTGGGGTTGGAAACGCTTTTCAGGCTCAGTACTGGGCTCAAAACATGCAGCCCTGAGGTCTCCCATGACAGCAGGTGGTTAAATAGAAATTCGCTGCTCAGCTGACCCGGTAGGAGCAAACGTATGCCAAAAATGTACACAGAATGAGCTTTTCAGTGAATAGCATCCAGGCACATTTTAGTTAGTTTTACTTGTAAGTGGGGTTGGAAACGCTTTTCAGGATCAGCACTGGGCTCAAAACATGCAGCTCTTATGTCTCTCATGATAGCCGGTGGTTAAATAGAAATTCGCTGCTCAGCTGACCCTGCAGGTGCAAACGTATGCTAAAAATGTACTCAGAATGAGCTTTTCAGCGAAGAGAAGCCAGGCACATTTTAGCTAGTTTTACTTGTAAGTGGGGTTGGAAATGCTTTTCAGGCTCAGTACTGGGCTCAAAACATGCAGCCCTGAGGTCTCTCATGATAGCAGGTGGTTAAATAGAAATTCGCTGCTCAGCTGACCCGGCAGGTGCAAACGTATGCTAAAAATGTACTCAGAATGAGCTTTTCAGTGAAGAGAAGCTAGGCACATTTTAGCTAGTTTTACTTGTAAGTGGGGTTGGAAATGCTTTTCAGGCTCAGTACTGGGCTCAAAACATGCAGCCCTGAGGTCTCTCATGATAGCAGGTGGTTAAATAGAAATTCGCTGCTCAGCTGACCCGGCAGGTGCAAACGTATGCTAAAAATGTACTCAGAATGAGCTTTTCAGTGAAGAGAAGCCAGGCACATTTTAGCTAGTTTTACTTGTAAGTGGGGTTGGAAATGCTTTTCAGGCTCAGTACTGGGCTCAAAACATGCAGCCCTGAGGTCTCTCATGAAAGCAGGTGGTTAAATAGAAATTCGCTGCCCAGCTGACCCGGTAGGAGCAAACGTATGCCAAAAATGTACACAGAATGAGCTTTTCAGTGAATAGCAGCCAGGCACATTTTAGCTAGTTTTACTTGTAAGTGGGGTTGGAAATGCTTTTCAGGCTCAGTACTGGGCTCAAAACATGCAGCCCTGAGGTCTCCCATGACAGCAGGTGGTTAAATAGAAATTCGCTGCTCAGCTGACCCGGTAGGAGCAAACGTATGCCAAATATGTACACAGAATGAGCTTTTCAGTGAATAGCAGCCAGGCACATTTTAGCTAGTTTTACTTGTAAGTGGGGTTGGAAATGCTTTTCAGGCTAAGTACTGGGCTCAACACATGCAGCCCTGAGGTCTCTCATGATAGCAGGTGGTTAAATAGAAATTCGCTGCTCAGCTGACCCGGCAGGTGCAAACGTATGCTAAAAATGTACTCAGAATGAGCTTTTCAGTGAAGAGAAGCCAGGCACATTTTAGCTAGTTTTACTTGTAAGTGGGGTTGGAAATGCTTTTCAGGCTCAGTACCGGGCTCAAAACATGCAGCCCTGAGGTCTCTCATGAAAGCAGGTGGTTAAATAGAAATTCGCTGCTCAGCTGACCCGGTAGGAGCAAACGTATGCCAAAAATGTACACAGAATGAGCTTTTCAGTGAATAGCAGCCAGGCACATTTTAGCTAGTTTTACTTGTAAGTGGGGTTGGAAATGCTTTTCAGGCTCAGTACTGGGCTCAAAACATGCAGCCCTGAGGTCTCCCATGACAGCAGGTGGTTAAATAGAAATTCGCTGCTCAGCTGACCCGGTAGGAGCAAACGTATGCCAAAACTGTACACAGAATGAGCTTTTCAGTGAATAGCAGCCAGGCACATTTTAGCTAGTTTTACTTGTATGTGGGGTTGGAAATGCTTTTCAGGATCAGTACTGGGCTCAAAACATGCAGCCCTGAGGTCTCTCATGAAAGCAGGTGGTTAAATAGAAATTCGCTGCCCAGCTGACCCGGTAGGAGTAAACGTATGCCAAAAATGTACTCAGAATGAGCTTTTCACTGAATAGCAGCCAGGCACATTTTAGCTAGTTTTACTTGTAAGTGGGGTTGGAAATGCTTTTCAGGCTCAGTACTGGGCTCAAAACATGCAGCCCTGAGGTCTCCCATCACAGCAGGTGGTTAAATAGAAATTCGCTGCTCAGCTGACTCGGTAGGAGCAAACGTATGCCAAAAATGTACACAGAATGAGCTTTTCAGTGAAGAGAAGCCAGGCACATTTTAGCTAGTTTTACTTGTAAGTGGGGTTGGAAATGCTTTTCAGGCTCAGTACTGGGCTCAAAACATGCAGCCCTGAGGTCTCTCATGAAAGCAGGTGGTTAAATAGAAATTTGCTGCTCAGCTGACCCGGTAGGAGCAAACGTATGCCAAAAATGTACACAGAATGAGCTTTTCAGTGAATAGCAGCCAGGCACATTTTAGCTAGTTTTACTTGTAAGTGGGGTTGGAAATGCTTTTCAGGATCAGTACTGGGCTCAAAACATGCAGCCCTGAGGTCTCCCATGACAGCAGGTGGTTAAATAGAAATTCGCTGCTCAGCTGACCCGGTAGGAGCAAACGTATGCCAAAAATGTACACAGAATGAGCTTTTCAGTGAATAGCAGCCAGGCACATTTTAGCTAGTTTTACTTGTAAGTGGGGTTGGAAACGCTTTTCAGGATCAGTACTGGGCTCAAAACATGCAGCCCTGAGGTCTCTCATGATAGCATGTGGTTAAATAGAAATTCGCTGCTCAGCTGACCCGGCAGGTGCAAACGTATGCTAAAAATGTAAACAGAATGAGCTTTTCAGTGAATAGCAGCCAGGCACATTTTAGCTAGTTTTACTTGTAAGTGGGGTTGGAAATGCTTTTCAGGCTCAGTACTGGGCTCAAAACATGCAGCCCTGAGGTCTCCCATGACAGCAGGTGGTTAAATAGAAATTCGCTGCTCAGCTGACCCGGTAGGAGCAAACGTATGCCAAAAATGTACACAGAATGAGCTTTTCAGTGAATAGCAGCCAGGCACATTTTAGCTAGTTTTATTTGTAAGTGGGGTTGGAAACGCTTTTCAGGATCAGTACTGGGCTCAAAACATGCAGCCCTGATGTCTCTCATGATAGCAGGTGGTTAAATAGAAATTCTCTGCTCAGCTGACCCGGCAGGTGCAAACGTATGCTAAAAATGTACTCAGAATGAGCTTTTCAGTGAAGAGAAGCCAGGCACATTTTAGCTAGTTTTACTTGTAAGTGGGGTTGGAAATGCTTTTCAGGCTCAGTACTGGGCTCAAAACATGCAGCCCTGAGGTCTCCCATGACAGCAGGTGGTTAAATAGAAATTCGCTGCTCAGCTGACCCGGTAGGAGCAAACGTATGCCAAAAATGTACACAGAATGAGCTTTTCAGTGAATAGCAGCCAGGCACATTTTAGCTAGTTTTACTTGTAAGTGGGGTTGGAAATGCTTTTCAGGCTCAGTACTGGGCTCAAAACATGCAGCCCTGAGGTCTCCCATGACAGCAGGTGGTTAAATAGAACTTCGCTGCTCAGCTGACCCGGCAGGTGCAAACGTATGCCAAAAATGTACTCAGAATGAGCTTTTCAGTGAAGAGAAGCCAGGCACATTTTAGCTAGTTTTACTTGTAAGTGGGGTTGGAAATGCTTTTCAGGCTCAGTACTGGGCTCAAAACATGCAGCCCTGAGGTCTCTCATGAAAGCAGGTGGTTAAATAGAAATTCGCTGCTCAGCTGACCCGGCAGGTGCAAACGTATGCTAAAAATGTACACAGAATGAGCTTTTCAATGAATAGCAGCCAGGCACATTTTAGCTAGTTTTACTTGTAAGTGGGGTTGGAAATGCTTTTCAGGATCAGTACTGGGCTCAAAACATGCAGCCCTGAGGTCTTCCATGATAGCAGGTGGTTAAATAGAAATTCGCTGCTCAGCTGACCCGGCAGGTGCAAATGTATGCTAAAAATGTACTCAGAATGAGCTTTTCAGTGAAGAGAAGCCAGGCACATTTTAGCTAGTTTTACTTGTAAGTGGGGTTGGAAACGCTTTTCAGGATCAGTACTGGGCTCAAAACATGCAGCCCTGAGGTCTCCCATGATAGCAGGTGGTTAAATAGAAATTTGCTGCTCAGCTGACCCGGCAGGTGCAAACGTATGCTAAAAATGTACTCAGAATGAGCTTTTCAGTGAATAGCAGCCAGGCACATTTTAGCTAGTTTTACTTGTAAGTGGGGTTGGAAATGCTTTTCAGGCTCAGTACTGGGCTCAAAACATGCAGCCCTGAGGTCTCCCATGACAGCAGGTGGTTAAATAGAAATTCGCTGCTCAGCTGACCCGGTAGGAGCAAACGTATGCCAAAAATGTACACAGAATGAGCTTTTCAGTGAATAGCAGCCAGGCACATTTTAGCTAGTTTTACTTGTAAGTGGGGTTGGAAACGCTTTTCAGGATCAGTACTGGGCTCAAAACATGCAGCCCTGAGGTCTCCCATGACAGCAGGTGGTTAAATAGAAATTCGCTGCTCAGCTGACCCGGTAGGAGCAAACGTATGCCAAAAATGTACACAGAATGAGCTTTTCAGTGAATAGCAGCCAGGCACATTTTAGCTAGTTTTACTTGTAAGTGGGGTTGGAAATGCTTTTCAGGCTCAGAACTGGGCTCAAAACATGCAGCCCTGAGGTCTCCCATGACAGCAGGTGGTTAAATAGAAATTTGCTGCTCAGCTGACCCGGTAGGAGCAAACGTATGCCAAAAATGTACACAGAATGAGCTTTTCAGTGAATAGCAGCCAGGCACATTTTAGCTAGTTTTACTTGTAAGTGGGGTTGGAAATGCTTTTCAGGCTCAGTACTGGGCTCAAAACATGCAGCCCTGAGGTCTCCCATGACAGCAGGTGGTTAAATAGAAATTCGCTGCTCAGCTGACCCGGTAGGAGCAAACGTATGCCAAAAATGTACACAGAATGAGCTTTTCAGTGAATAGCAGCCAGGCACATTTTAGCTAGTTTTACTTGTAAGTGGGGTTGGAAATGCTTTTCAGGCTCAGTACTGGGCTCAAAACATGCAGCCCTGAGGTCTCCCATGACAGCAGGTGGTTAAATAGAAATTCGCTGCTCAGCTGACCCGGTAGGAGCAAACGTATGCCAAAAATGTACACAGAATGAACTTTTCAGTGAATAGCAGCCAGGCACATTTTAGCTAGTTTTACTTGTAAGTGGGGTTGGAAATGCTTTTCAGGCTCAGTACTGGGCTCAAAACATGCAGCCCTTAGGTCTCCCATGACAGCAGGTGGTTAAATAGAAATTTGCTGCTCAGCTGACCCGGTAGGAGCAAACGTATGCCAAAAATGTACACAGAATGAGCTTTTCAGTGAATAGCAGCCACGCACATTTTAGCTAGTTTTACTTGTAAGTGGGGTTGGAAATGCTTTTCAGGTTCAGTACTGGGCTCAAAACATGCAGCCCTGAGGTCTCCCATGACAGCAGGTGGTTAAATAGAAATTCGCTGCTCAGCTGACCCGGTAGGAGCAAACGTATGCCAAAAATGTACACAGAATGAGCTTTTCAGTGAATAGCAGCCAGGCACATTTTAGCTAGTTTTACTTGTAAGTGGGGTTGGAAATGCTTTTCAGGCTCAGTACTGGGCTCAAAACATGCAGCCCTGAGGTCTCCCATGACAGCAGGTGGTTAAATAGAAATTCGCTGCTCAGCTGACCCGGTAGGAGCAAACGTATGCCAAAAATGTACACAGAATGAGCTTTTCAGTGAATAGCAGCCATGGAACATTTTAGCTAGTTTTACTTGTAAGTGGGTTTGGAAACGCTTTTCAGGATCAGTACTGGGCTCAAAACATGCAGCCCTGAGGTCTCTCATGATAGCAGGTGGTTAAATAGAAATTCGCTGCTCAGCTGACCCGGCAGGTGCAAACGTATGCTAAAAATGTACTCAGAATTAGTTTTTCAGTGAAGAGAAGCCAGGCACATTTTAGCTAGTTTTACTTGTAAGTGGGGTTGGAAATGCTTTTCAGGCTCAGTACTGGGCTCAAAACATGCAGCCCTGAGGTCTGTCGTGATAGCAGGTGGTTAAATAGAAATTCGCTGCTCAGCTGACCCGGCAGGTGCAAACGTATGCTAAAAATGTACTCAGAATGAGCTTTTCAGTGAAGAGAAGCCAGGCACATTTTAGCTAGTTTTACTTGTAAGTGGGGTTGGAAATGCTTTTCAGGCTCAGTACTGGGCTCAAAACATGCAGCCCTGAGGTCTCTCATGAAAATAGGTGGTTAAATAGAAATTTGCTGCTCAGCTGACCCGGTAGGAGCAAACGTATGCCAAAAATGTACACAGAATGAGCTTTTCAGTGAATAGCAGCCAGGCACATTTTAGCTAGTTTTACTTGTAAGTGGGGTTGGAAATGCTTTTCAGGCTCAGTACTGGGCTCAAAACATGCAGCCCTGAGGTCTCCCATGACAGCAGGTGGTTAAATAGAAATTCGCTGCTCAGCTGACCCGGTAGGAGCAAACGTATGCCAAAAATGTACACAGAATGAGCTTTTCAGTGAATAGCATCCAGGCACATTTTAGTTAGTTTTACTTGTAAGTGGGGTTGGAAACGCTTTTCAGGATCAGCACTGGGCTCAAAACATGCAGCTCTTATGTCTCTCATGATAGCAGGTGGTTAAATAGAAATTCGCTGCTCAGCTGACCCTGCAGGTGCAAACGTATGCTAAAAATGTACTCAGAATGAGCTTTTCAGCGAAGAGAAGCCAGGCACATTTTAGCTAGTTTTACTTGTAAGTGGGGTTGGAAATGCTTTTCAGGCTCAGTACTGGGCTCAAAACATGCAGCCCTGAGGTCTCTCATGATAGCAGGTGGTTAAATAGAAATTCGCTGCTCAGCTGACCCGGCAGGTGCAAACGTATGCTAAAAATGTACTCAGAATGAGCTTTTCAGTGAAGAGAAGCTAGGCACATTTTAGCTAGTTTTACTTGTAAGTGGGGTTGGAAATGCTTTTCAGGCTCAGTACTGGGCTCAAAACATGCAGCCCTGAGGTCTCTCATGATAGCAGGTGGTTAAATAGAAATTCGCTGCTCAGCTGACCCGGCAGGTGCAAACGTATGCTAAAAATGTACTCAGAATGAGCTTTTCAGTGAAGAGAAGCCAGGCACATTTTAGCTAGTTTTACTTGTAAGTGGGGTTGGAAATGCTTTTCAGGCTCAGTACTGGGCTCAAAACATGCAGCCCTGAGGTCTCTCATGAAAGCAGGTGGTTAAATAGAAATTCGCTGCCCAGCTGACCCGGTAGGAGCAAACGTATGCCAAAAATGTACACAGAATGAGCTTTTCAGTGAATAGCAGCCAGGCACATTT
>NW_028248235.1:0-13600 GCF_964263255.1 Lissotriton vulgaris | reverse complement strand
TTAATGTTATACCTATCTCATGTATTCCATTAGTACCCCTATCTACATGAAAAATTTTAGGAAAGACCAAGCCTACATAACATGTCCCGTACCAGTGGTCCGGAAATTTGTAATAAGCTTTGTTCCCACAAATGAAATATATCCCAGAAAAATTGGATCTTTACCACCTTTAAATCCCCAACCCCCTATTATACGATAAGTGTCTTCACATTGACTCGCACCAACAAAATAATTGTCATACACATTATTATCTCTACGAATACAAAACTTCCCTAAAGATGGAGTATCCATATTTATAGCCACATTTACATTTTGTCCCTTTAGATTTTCATCCTCAAATTCCCAATATTTAGATTTGGCATGCTTCTCTCTTTCATTTCTTTTGTAACTATTCCTTCTTTCTTCTACCAAATCTAAAAATGCCTTTTCCTCATTTCTCAATTTACAAGTCAAATTATGTTTAAAGGCAAAATCATGGGTCAGTTCTTAAGTTTCTAAGAAAAATTCTCCAAAAACGTTTGCAGGCTTAATTTTCTTCATGGTATTTACAATCCCCAATCTTGCAAAAACATCATCAGAATTTGAATAATAATGTTCTAATTTCCCTGTTGTGTAAAACAAACTTGCTATTACGCTACATGTGATCCCATATGTAAGTGGTAAGTGGTGATAGGTTGCCCCCTCTGACACTGATGCTGGCAATTTCACACAGACATTGCAGTCGCTTGCGTCCATGGTTCTAACATACTCAGACAGTAATCTTGAAAATGTGTTTTTGGAAAAGTCGCTAATCGACTTATCCTGATGAATTTCTGGCTTATATACATATGGTTTATCAGTTTTTAATTCATCTTTTCTTGCATTCTTTGTCCCATTTGGTTTCAACTTCTCAAAATATTCTCTAAAAGGAATGATAATATCTAAAATCAACCATACTTATATTAATAATCCAGTACATATGAACCACATTTTACACCATTTTCTAAATATTGAACATTTAGTAACTTCATTAGTAGTAGCCATTTAAAAAAATGTTTTACACTGCAATTGTTTTTACAATTCTCTTTATTCAGATTTCTGCCTCAAATACATTTCATATTACTCTCACAGTAATTGTCATATACCAGTATTTCAAGTCTTTACCTTTTACCTGGTAATTCCAGATCAATATCTCTTTTCTTTCTTTAAGTTTCAGTCTTTTACTCATTTTCTTTTTCCTGACTTGCAAAATTTAGGTTTCTTGGCTGCTGTTTACTTCCTCAATAGGAGGCAAAAACATGTAAGTCCACTCAGGTGATTTATATTTCTGATTTGGTCTTCTCACTCTTTTTGGCCTTTGGACAACCTCTATTTTCTTTCCCAATAACTCTTTCTGGCTTGTTATCTCATTTACTTCATCTTTCTAGTTGTCTTGCTTTGTTAACCAGTTTGACTCTTAGTCTATCATTTTCTCTAGGCCAATTATCTCCTTTACGCTTTATCTTTGGCTCTGTAGTGTTATGTACCACTCTCCAAGCCCTTTTTCTTGAACTCTTGAGCTTCATCTCCACTGTCATCAGTTTCACTTTCAGTATTTTCAACAGTATCATTTATTATGAACTTTATAATGTAAGTTTCTTTTTCAGGATCTGATTTCTCTTTACTCAGTACTTTAACTCTGTTAGGAACATCTCCATAACTGGTACTTGGAATCTCATCCTTGCCGTGAGTTATTTCCTCTTTTCCAGCGTCAGGATTTTGGTTCCTGCTTTCAGAGCTTTCTGACTGTTCTTCAGTATTTTCTTGATTACCAGTTTTATCTTCACTTTGCTCAATGTCTTTACTGGTATCAGTTCTTACCAAATCTCGACTTTCAGTTTGATCTTAAAAATTTGATGTTTCAGCAATTTCACCTTCTCCTTCGGATGCAGAGCTAGAATCCGATACCTCCAGATGTCGACGTTCTTGTCGAGCTTCAGTATCTGGATTTCTTTCTGGTTCTCCTTCAGAATCAGAATCATTTGTGCTTTCACCTTCCTCTTGTAGATTTTCAGGCTCAGGTACACGAATGGTGTGACTAGCATGCACCCATCTCTTTACTCCAGCACATTTAACAGCAGTTGTGCTAACCAAAATGACCTGTCTTACTCTTTGCCAACGAGGCACCAAACAGTTTCTCCTTCTGTGTACCTTTATTCGAACCCAATCTGCAGGAATTAGATCATGAGCTGGATTTTTCTCTTTCGTGTTTGACTCAGTTCCCACCTGATGGAACACAGAAGTTACCACGTCAGACAGATTTTTGCAGTAATCCAGTATGATGTCATAATTTATAGTTAACAGTTTATCAACTGGTACAAATGCTTGTCTCATCACTCTGCCCATCAAAATCTCATGTGGACTTAGTCCAGTTTTTTTGTCAGGTATACTCCTTAAGGTCATCAGAACAAGTGGTAATGCGTCCGGCCATTTTAGTCCTGTTGCCAAACACATTTTTGCAATTTGTTTTTTTATTGTTCCATTCACTTGCTCAACTACCCCTGAAGCCTCTGGTCTGTAAGCACAAAGCAGTTTCTGACGAATTTCCAATGCTTCACAAATCATCTGTAACAGTTCATTCTGGAAATGGCCACACAAACTGTTTCAATTGTTACTGGGAAACCGTATCGTGGTATAGTATAATCTCACGCAAAAGCAATTTTGCACCAGTTAGACCATCATTTCTCCGGGTGGGGAAAGCTTCTACCCACCGAGAGAACAGACAAATGATTACCAACACAAATCTGAGTCTATTACAAGAAGGTAACTCGATGAAATCCAATTGCATTCATGTAAATGGACCTCCCTCCCGTCCTATGGTTCCCAAACTCACAACTTTTTTTCTGTTGGGATTACATTGCTGACACACTAGGCATCTCTGGCACAGGCTTTCAGCTATCATCCTAAACTTTGGAATATATTGGGGCCATGTTTGAGATCATGCTATTAGGCATTACTGGTCTTTCATCCTTATAAACCCAGATTTCATCTTCTTCTCTTTGTCTACATCTTGCTTTTAGCCAAATGTTTTTCTCCTCTTCACTGCCAAGTTTAAACTATTTTGGTTAGCATTAAAGGACTTAAAACATGGAAAGAAAAATGTTACAGCGGACTGTTTATCACGCTTACCATGTGTACAAGAGGAGGTTAATTCTGTAGGTGATGATGATTTTGTTCTTTCAGTTCAAGATATTGTTTGTGGTAATTTTAAAGATATTTCAGAGAAGTTATGGGAAGAGTGTGTGCAGAAAGATCAGAAATGGAGAGATTTAAGAGATTGTGTTAAGAATGGTTGGCCAAGAAAGGATTTAGTGCAACCGGAATTGATTTCATTTTACAAGGTTCTGGAGGATTTAGAATTGGATGGTGATTTTTTATTTAAATCAGGTAAATGTATTCCTCCAGAAGGTATGTATGAGGTTATTTTACACATTGCGCACAAAACACATCCTGGCATTTCTTCTATGAAGAGGTTGGTGAGAGACTATTTTTGGTGGCCAGGAGTTGATAAGTTTGCGGATAGGGTTGTCAGAGAGTGTGGGGAATGTTGTTCCAGTGAAAAAATGCTCAAAGTATACACACCTCCAATGAAAATTGTTAAATGGCCTTCTCAACCTTGGGAAAGGGTAGCTTTTGACATTTCTGGTCCGTTTCACATGTTGCCCGAAGCATCGCGGTATGCTTTGGTTATGATTGATTATCATTCTAAGTGGCCAGAGGTGAGGTTTGTCCCAAAAGCCACCACTGAAGCTGTTATTCATTTTTTCAAAGACATTTTTACTAGGGAAGGCTGTCCTCTAGTTTTGGTAACGGATAACGGAGTTCAATTGACTTCATTAGAGATGAATGCTTTCCTGAAAGAGTGTAATATTATCCACAGGTTGACGTCTGTTTATGAACCGCATGAAAATGGTCAAGTCGAAAGGTTTAATCGGGTCTGGAAGAATTTTGTGGTTGATTCCATCAAGTATGGTGTGAATTGGGTAAGTGCCTTAAGAGAACGCTTGTGGAATTATAGGATCACTCCGCATTCAACTACAGAAGTAAGTCCGTTCAATTTAGTTAAAGGAAGGAATCCTGCTTCCAAAGTTTTACCTTGGTGGTTACGGGAAAAATCTCACTATTTTGTTGGTGAGAAAAAGTGTATTGATGATGTTGCCAAACATGTTGAATGTAAACAGTTGAAAGTTAAGAAATGGTATGACAATAAATGGGCTGCTAAGACACAACTTTTCCAAGTAGGAGAGTGGGTAAGAATTCGTAAGCCTGGTTTAATTAGCAAGGGTTCAAACAAATTTAGTGAACCTATTTTGATCAAAAGAGTTTTTACCAATTGTGCCATGACTCAAGATGGTAGGATATGGAATTTCAAAAGATTAGCCAAATGTCATGTACCTGATACTTTGCGTGAAGATGTCTCACATAAGAATGTTCAAATTGATAAAGAGGATTCAATTGCCTCTCGAGTCAAAGAAACCAACCGTATTATAAATGTACCAAAAAAGTTTTTACATTCAGATTAACTGCTGCTATATTGAATCTGATATTATTCTTCCTCGCATTATCTGTTCTTGTTTTTTTTTATTTTTATTTATTTCTTTGTACATATGTTTTGTTAATAGGGAGATGTGTTACATTCTCTCATGCTATTTAGTACTGTTTCTTTAATTACATGTTCCATGCACATGCTCTGGCATGAGCTCCTGCATGAGCCTGGTTATTCTTCAAATGTATTCTAAGTTCTGATGCTGTGGTCAACAGTAAGGTTGATTACAGTTGTAACAATATAAAGGATATGCTGGTTGGAGGTTGACCTGTACAACGTGCTGCAATAAAGAAATATATTTTAAGCCTTCAAACCTCTTCATGATTACAACAATGTTCTTCTTTCGTGTCCCGATTTATGAATGCAAGATTTCTAGCACAGTATTTTGCAATGGAATCCACATACCTGTTGCCTCTGGTAATGTAGTCATTACCCTTTTTATGGGCAGCACATTTCACCACTGCAATCTTATCAGGCAACTGAATAGCATCAATCAACATTTTTACAAATTCTGCATTTCTAATGGGGTATCCTGCAGAAGTCAAATAACCTCTTTGGGACCACAATTGTCCGTAATCATGGACAACCCCAAATCCATACTGACTATCAGTCACTATGGTAACTCGTATTTCCTTTCCTAATAACATGCTCAAATCAAAGCAATCAATTCTGCTATTTGGACTGAACGAATTCCTTTCAGACAAGATGCTTCCAGGACATCTGCCACTGTACACACTGCATACGCAGCACTTAAAACACCCTCCTCTGTTATCAGACACGAACCATCCACAAACATTACATAGTCTGACTCAGGCAATGGCTCATCTCTGATATCTGGCCTGGGTTTGGTACAAAACTCAAGAACATCCAAACATTTGTGATCAACCTCACTTCTTACTTCAACTTCCATAGCATCAGGAACAATGTGGACGGGTTTATGTTTACACAACCTGAAATTGCCACATTGTCTGCTCCCAGAATCGGTTTCTCATAGTTTGTCATTCTGTTATTCGTAAGGTACTGTGTTTCTGTTCTAGTGAGGAGAATCTCCACAGAATGAGGTCCAAATACCCTCACAAGAAATCCCATCACTATTCCTTCACTTTATTCCAAACTTACACTTGTAGCTGCTACTGCTTTTAAGCAACCTGGCAAAACGTTTGCAACTGGATCCAGAACAGCTGAGAAATGTGCAATTGGTTTCCTCAGTTTTCCATGTCTCTGTATTAATACTAAATATGCACATCCTTCTCGCTCACTGCAATACAGCTCAAATTCTTCTCATAGTCAGGCATTCCTAAATCTGGAGCTTCACATAAGCTTGTTTTTAGCTCTTCAAATGCTTCCATTTCAGTCTTATTCAGTACAATAGGATCTCTTATGTCTGCTCTGGTTAGTCTCTGCAATTGTTTTGCCATTAGTGAGAATCCACTAATCCACTGTCTACAGTAACCCACCATTCCTAGGAACATTCTAACTTGTCTTTGTGTTTTCGGGGGCTGCATTCCTTGTATCATTTTGATTCTTTCTGCGGTAACTTGTCTAGTCCCTTTAGCAAACTTCTGACCTAAGAATTGCACTTCTTTCTGACAAAATTGTAATTTCGATGGAGACACTTTACGTCCCTCTTCTGCCAAGTGATTTAATAATGCAATAGTATCTGATATACATTCATCTTTTGTCTTTGATGCCACCAATAGGTCATCAATATATTGAACCAATACGGATTCCCCAGGCATGTTCAAACTTTCTAATGACTTCTTTAGCAACTGATTAAAAATGGATGGACTCTCAGTGTACCCCTGAGGAATTCGGCACCATGCCAAAATATGATCTCCAAACCGGAACGCAAATATTGGCTGGCTTTCTGGGTGCAATGGAACAGTAAAGAACGTGTTGCATAAGTCAATTACAGTGTACCATTCTGCATCATGTGGAATTTGATATAGAATTACTGCTGGATTTGGCACTATCGGACAACATAGGACAACGATCTTATTAACCTTTCTAAGGTCTTGTACAATCCTAAATGTTTCGTTTGGCTTTTTCTATCCAATTATCGTTGAATTACAAGGACTGCTTTCTATTTCTCGTAAAATACCGTGTTCGATCATTTTATTTATCACTGGCGTTATTCCTTCAAATATTTCTACTATCATTTTATACTGAGGAATGTTTGGGTAACTCACTCCTTCTTTTACAGTCACTTTTACAGGATCTACATCTTTCATTAATCCAATATCTTCTCTCGTAATATCCCACACTTGCTCTTTTACTGCTTCTTGCAATTCCACCGGTATCTTTTCTCGATCAAACACAGGAAACAATTCATTCTTCTCTGACTCTATCATGGTCATAGTAATTTTGTACAAACTATCTTCATCTGGAGTTTGGAGTTCTATGCCATCTGGTGAACAATATGTGGCACAGTTCATCTTGCATAGAATGTCTCTGCCAAAGAGATTTACAGGACTGCAATCGCACACCACAATTCGGTGCATGTCTTTGAAATTTCTAATTTCTACCTCACCTGGGTTTGTTAAGGAGGTCTGAAGTTGTCTATTAGCTACACCTACAACCTGGATTGTCTCACCCAAGAGAGGAAGGTTTTGAATTTCCACTGATCTAACAGTAGAACGGGTTGCACCAGTGTCCACTAGGAAAGTTACTTTTACATTAATCACTTTTCCATTCACAAAAGGACCAGACTGGTCTACCTTGAGAGTGGCTCCAAGCGCACACTCTTCTTCCTCTCTCAGGCACTGTCAGAAACTGTCATCTGACTCACTCCCGCCATCCTCTTGTAACCAATATTGCTGCTGACTCACATTCACTCTGGGCGATCAGTTTACCTGTTCGCCTCCGCTGAATCCTTCCTCTGCACTGTATCTCTGCAGATTTACACTGTGTGGAAGTGGCGGTTGTGGCACCTGACTTTGCTGAGTAACTACCTGCTGCTGTTGCGGTTGCTGTTGATTTACCTCATTCCGCACCTGCGGATTCAATGATGTATTTTCGGGATCAACTCTTGGTGGGCATTTACACTCTTTTCTCCAATGCTCTACCTGCCGCAATTATGACAAGGATATTTTTTCTCAAGCTCAACTATATTCCCTACTAATTTTGGTTTATTAAAATTTCTCTTGAATTCCCCTTGACTCCCGTCTGTATTTTTATTCTCCAATTGTGCTGCTTGATGTTCTGCTACATTTACTTGAGCCCACATTGCCTTTTGTAATGTAATGTAATGTAAGTAAGCTTTTATAGAGCGCAGCTATCACTCCAAGGAGCATCTTGGCACTGTAGCCCGTAACCTAAGATGGGAATAGGCCGGAAAAACTACTCACACATCAGTCCCATCTTCGCCTGTGTCCTTATGTTTATACCAGAGTCATACATGCTGTATCCAGGAGGTTTAAGATCCAAGTCTTCAGGGCCTTTCTAAATTGGTTCTCAAAGGGGATTTGTCGCAATTTGGGTGGAAGCTTTTTCCAAGCCCTGGCACCCAGTACTCCGAAAGATTTTCCTCCCTTCATGGGATCAGCAGCAGGTTCATGTTAGAGGAACTGAGGGTACAAGACGGTACATAACGTCTGAACCGAGTTAGGAAATACTTGGGTCCTTGCTGGTGGTATGCTCTGAAAGTGATGACCAAGATTTTGAACAGTACACGTTTGTGGATAGGCAGCCAGTGCAAGGTCCTAAGCGCAGCCGAGGCAGATGACCTACTTGACCAGTTCAAGACCAGACGGGCGGCAGCGTTCTGGACCATCTGTAGCCTATGCAGGACTGATCTATTTAATCCTGCATATAGGCTGTTACAGTAGTCCAGACGAGATGTTATAAGTGCTACCGCCACCGTCTTCCTGGCTGCCAGTGGAAGAAAATCAAAGAATTTTCTGAGTCCTCTGATGATACTGAAACAAGACCCTGCCACTGCCCCTGCTTGTTGCTTAAATGATAATGCTTCATCAAACCTAATCCCCAGGTTGTGGGCCATATCGATAGTGTTTGGGGGGATCTCCGCATCTAGTGGCCACCATAATCTGGGGGAAAAAGGGTTTTGGGGCCCGAACGGTTGAATTTCGTTTTTTTCCGTGTTACATTTGAGATGATTTTTCCTCATCCAAACGAAGGTGGCGGCGAGGCAATCTCTAAAATTTTCCTCTGCCTTCACCATTTCGCCATCTAGTACAAGGATGAGCTGAGTATCATCAGCATACGATATGGTGCTGATGTGGAAAGATGTAATCAGCTCGATCAGGGCTGTCATGTACAAATTGAACAGTACAGGGCTCAAACTTGAGCCCTGAGGCACCCCTGTTGGCATTGCTTTTTCTTCAGAGCAATACTCTCCCAGCACCGTGACTTGCCTACTATGGCTGAGGAAATTCTTTAGCCAATCAAGCACAGTCCCTGCTACCCCTGATGTTGCTAGGCGGCCGATCAGTACGGAGTGTGACACCGTATCGAAGGCCACCGATAAATCAAGTAGAATAAGGACAGCCTTCTTCCCTTGATCCATGGCAGTCCTCAAAGTCTCTACAGTATACAGAAGGGCAGATTCCGTAGAGTGCGACGACCTAAACCCAGATTGATTAGGGTGCAAAATATCCTCATCCTCTAAAAACTTTGTCAGTTGTTTATTCACGGCTGCTTCCGTGAGTTTAAAAAGCAGCGGAAGCAGCGAGATAGGATGAAGGTTGGAGAGTGTTGAAGGGTCTGCTAGAGGCTTTTTCTGCAGAGGTTTCACCGCCGCCAGTTTCCATACCAGCGGGATCACAGCAGAGGACAGGGAGGAGTTGATGATGTAATTAATAATCGGGTTTACCGTGTCTACTAAGGCATGCAACAACGTAGGGGGGCAGGGATCAAAGAGAGAGATAGGTCACAAAAGAACTGGATTCCCGTCTAGACAAGCAGAATCTATCAAATAAGACACCAAACCCCCCTAGTATAATACTTATGGGAGATATTAATTGTCACCTTTGCGAGAATCTAAGACCATTGAATAAGGACTGGTCGCGATGCACTGTATTAAAAGGCCCGCATTTTGCACACGCTATAGAGGGATGGGATTTAGAGAAGCTAACAAAAAGGCACAACCTGGTCCATACTATGGACCTGATAGAGCTAGGCAGCAAGGGAGACCCCAATCCAACATTCAAGGGTAGAGGTTGCCATGCATACATTGACTTCATTATGGTTTCACCGTTAATAAAAAGAAGCACCAGCAGCATGGCTATTGACACAAGCATATTTAGCGATCACAACCCTCTGGTCTTGGCATTAAAAGGCTTTAATTTTAAGAAACCTTTACACAGAACAGATATCATAGAAAAGGCGGTGGACCACCAGTGAAGTAGTGTGGCTCACTGGTTAGAGGCGGCAGACCCGAGAGCAGAGGACGGCCCGGGACCAGGGTTCGATTCCCGGCGCGGCAGGTTTCTGGACCAGGGTCAGCGGACTCGATAATTCTCTCGCCTCGGTGCCCACTCTGATCAGCGATCACACTCGGCAACTCTGGGCATTAGCTTGCCTCATCTTCACTAACGGCCCCACCAGACCGCCGGGGATGCCTGGTCTCACCCTGGAGATACCCATTAAGGGACCATCTCTCAGGGAAGCCAGGAAGGGTTTCGCAGCGGTCGAAGCGCCTTGGGACCCTACGGGTAAGTAGTGCGCTATATAAATGCCAATACATACATACATACAGACCAGGGGAGGAGGATCAAGTGGGCCAAGATAGATGGAGACAAATTTTACAGAAGATTAATCACAGAAGGGCAAAAAGCTATAAATATATGCCTTGATCCCAGCATGGGGGGAGCAATGGTGGTCAGTGCATTTGAAGAAATTGCACGTCATGTAGATGATCTAATAAAGACCTCCAAAGATAGTAAAATAGCTCTCACCCCGCGTTGGTTTGACCTAGACTGCACTAAGGCGCACAAAAATCTCAAACTTAGCCTCAAGTCTTGCCCTAGGGACAACCTTAAAATCGTACAGTATAGATCAGAATACAAAAAGGCCCTGAAATCCCACAAAAAGAGCTTACAAATACAAGTGTGGGAGGACCTAAGGGAGGCGGCAGAAAGGGGAGACATTTCGGGATTTTGGAAAGTCATTAATACACCATGTTTCCAGGATCCAGGAGTGCCTAAAATAACAAATACCATTTTACCAGAGCAATGGTATACCCATTTCCAGAGCCTTTATAATTATACAGGACAACTAACTCAGGATGAAGGATCAAGGCTAAATCCAACTACGCGATTAGACTTTGCCCTTGCAGAAGTGGAACTGGCAATAGCAGGACTGAGCAAAAACAAAGCACCCGGCCCTGATGGTATACCCCCTGACCTTTACCTGAGCAATATAGAATTGTGGGCTCCACTACTCACGAGGGTTCTGAACGAGGCAGTGGTGACAGGGCTACATCGTTCTTGGTCAACGGCAACTATTATCCCAATCTACAAAAATGGGAATCGCGACAACCCACAATGTTACCGCCCTATATCCCTCATAGATGTGACGGCCAAGGTGCTGGGCCGTGTTATTTTAAAATGTCTGCAGGAATGGGCAGAGGAGAACCAGGTCCTGACAGATATACAATATGGGTTCAGGGAGGGCAGATGTACCACCGATCAATGCTTGAATCTCTACCTCTTGACAGCCAAATATACCATCGCTGGCAAGGGGGCCATATACATGGGGTTCATGGACCTCTCCGCGGCCTTTGACCGTGTAAACAGAGAAAAATTATGGACCCTATTGTTAAACCTAGGAGTGGAACAAAAACTGGTAGACCTCCTAAAAGCCCTACATTGGAACACCTCTGCAACAGTTCAATGCAATCATGAGGGAAGCAGGACTGAGAATTTTTTATGTACGAGTGGAGTGAGGCAGGGTTGTATTTTGCCACCTTTTTTGTTTTCTATATATATCAATCTCCTGGATAAAGAATTACTCAAATTGTGTGTGGATTCACCCCAAATAGGACATCGAGTGGTGCCCGTATTACTCTACGCGGACGACGCAGTGTTGTTAGCCAGAACACCGCTGGGGCTCCAGAAGCTGATCGATGGCTTTGTCAACTTCATGGCTAATCTTGATCTATCTGCAAACCTGGAAAAATCTTATGTCATGTCAGCGGGAGTCAGAGAAAAAGGGAAATTCACCTATAAAATTGGGTCACACAAGATTGGCCAGGTCAAGACTTTCTCATACCTAGGTGTACTGTTCGACGAACATTTAAACTTTAAACCCCTGATGGATAAACACGCAGCGAAACTGGTGGCGTCATCGGGGGCCATTATGGAGAAGACTTGGCAGATGGTCCCCAGAGCAAATGCTAAACCTGTATAGATCAGTATGTTGTGCCAAGGTCACTTACGGAGCAGAAGTATGGGGTTTTACAGATAAACAACGGCAGCAGATCCAGGTGGAAGAAAACAAGTTCTTCAAAAGAATCTTGAAATTGCAGCAGAGTACCTCAGCCTATATCATCCATGAGGAAGTAGGGGAGCCCTACATTGAAGATCGAATCAAAATTAGACCCCTTCTCGCCTGGATTAATCCAGAAGCGGACCTCACCAGACAAATCCTAAAAGACTGCTTGAAACGTGACAGAGGGGGCCACATCCCATGGTTGAAGTATGTAAAGGATTCTCTTGAGGCAATCGGTTGCAAAAACGTTTACACTACACCTGAATCTTTAAACTGCCAGAGTAAAACAATGGTAAAAAAACTTTTTACAGAATGGACACTTACGACTAGGGCCTAGGTGGAAAGGTATAAACCTACTGTTTTATCCTACTGTTTACTGGCAAAGAAACAAGGAATGGAACCATACCTTACTGTGATGCATAACGCCCAGGACCGATTCTATATGACCCGGTTTAGACTCAACATGCTACATCATTTACTTGCTGTCCCCTCTGGATTCACTCTAACACTGGAGGCGAAGGGTACCTGCGGCTGCGACGCTAGGTCTACGCAGGATACCCTTCACTTTGTTCTGCTATGTCCCTATTATTCTGTTCCCAGACGTAAATTTTTAGTAGGGATCCTGAAAGAAACTAAACTTAGACAAGCAAAAATGGCCCTGAAGTTTCTCCAGGAAGCCTCAGATGCTCATACGTTGTTTTGTACAGTAAGTTTTATTAGGGTGGCAATGAGGTTAAGGAACACCAGAGGAATAACCGACTGTAATGCCCCATAAACAGAGACCCATTATGGAAATTTCCCCTTCTTCTTTGCAAATGAAATTAATTTTAGCCTATTTTTTTTAACTTATTTTAAATTCGTTTTATATATATAAAAAATGTAATTGTCTATGTACTTTTATGGTGTCTTTTTAAGTGATGAATAAAGATTTAAATTGAATTGACTTGATGTCCACTATATGTATACAATGACTGACCGCACACAGGCTGCAATGTCAGACCTGTAGTCACAGTTTGAGTGGTCTGTCATGGGTGGCACAATACATGCTCCAGCCCATGGGAGACCCCTGGTGTACCTATCCCCTGGTTACCCTAGTACCATAAACTAGGGACTTAGAAGGGTACACCGGTAGCCAATTATGAAGGTACCAACAGAACTTACCAAGTCCAATGTAGGGAGATAGCACAGTGACTGTAGTCCTGATTAGGAGGATCCCTGTCAGACTAGTCAAAACACACTGACACCAGGCAAAAAGTGGGTGTAAACATGCTAGAGAGATCCTACCTTCCCACAGCAGAGAAGAAATAATTTTTGTCCTTGAGCATGGTGAGATCAGTTGTGAGGAGGTGCTTTTCTTCAGGGACATTGGAGTGCATTTGTCAGTTCTAGGGATGGATGGCTACCTATTCGTTGGAGGACAGTATTATCCAACTGGTTGAAGGCACTAGTTTGATGGAGAAGGGCAGAAAAACGCTCAGGATGTTTTCTAGTTGTGGATAGTTTGAACAATTTTCAAGTTAGTTCAGGGAGGATTGTCAGTTGAAGACAAGTGTTTGGAAGACATGGAACAGTTTTGGATGGGTAAAG
>NW_028248234.1:0-1000 GCF_964263255.1 Lissotriton vulgaris | reverse complement strand
TCGGTGGGGTCCCGCTGTGGGTTTCTTCAGAAGGGCGCTAAGTTCGGCGTGTTTCCAGCTTTCCGGGACCAGTGTGACCTGCGATGTGGGTGGGGGGAAGTGACCAGTTGTTTAAGTCCGAGGTTGGCGAGGGTTGTCCAGCAGGGTGGTGGAGTTGCGGTCGTTGTTCTTTTCAAGGTGAAAGTTGAGGTCTCCCAGAAGGATGTAATCTTTGGAGGGGAGCGCGTGTGGAGTGATGAAGTCCGTGATGTCCTCACTAAATTGAGCGCGGGGTCCTGGAGGCCTGTAAAGGAGGGTGCCTCTGAGTGTAGTCTTGGGGTCGATGTGGATCTGGAAGTGAAGGTGTTCAGAGGTTGGCGAGGTTGACGTCAGAGCTGGTTGAGATTTGGATGGATTTCTTGTGGACGATAGCGATTCCTCCTCCTGTGTGGCCGGTACGATCCTTGCGTATGATCTTATAATCTTCTGGGATGGCAATGGTGATGTCTGGGGCGGAGGAGGCGTTCATCCATGTTTCCGTAAGGAAAGCGACGTCCGGAGAGATGGTGTCTAGTAGATTCCATAGGTCAATGGCGTGCCTGTGGACCGATCGGGTGTTGAGCAAGATGCATTGTAGGTGGTTGGTGTCGGGAAACTGAGGTGTGATCGTAGCGGACTTTGTTGACGGTGCAGAAGAATTTGCAGGAGTAGCATGAGAAAGGTCCATGGGTGTGTCCAGGAGCGGCTTGGACGCAGTTGGGGGAGCGGCCGGGGTTAAGGGCTAGGAGGGTGGTGGCATCGTAGGTAACGCGGGGGAGCTGGACAATGCGAGGGACAGGCGCTGGGCGCGGTCCAGGCGCGGACGGGCGTAGACGGGCTTAACCTTTGGCGCTCTTCGGCGGCGGATTGGGCGCGAACGCTGCGCGGTGGACGCTGCGCGCATGAGCTACTGTCATATATGGATAGTGGAGGGGGAGGGGCGAGGGCGGCTCAGCTGGAGGCGGGGCGGGCTCAGGAGCAC
>NW_028248233.1:0-30424 GCF_964263255.1 Lissotriton vulgaris | reverse complement strand
AGAGCTAAAATTAGCATGTTTAAAGTGATTTTCATGCTTCCAGGGGCCCAAAACACAAGATTTATGGAATGGTTAAAAGTGCATGAAAATGGCCAATTTACTCACTCTGAGTTCTCAAAAAGGGTTTCTTCACCCCGGGAAGTTAATTAAATACCATTTGGAGGCATTTAATGTTCGAACAAAAACGGCTGATTTTCGACAAAAGAGATAACACCCCCCCATTACGTCATGCTTCAGAAATGTGGAAAATGGTCCGTTTTCAAATGTTTTATTTTTGAACGTCAGTTCACATTTGTAGGTGGATCATCAGTGTTAGAGCTAAAATTAGCATGTTTAAAGTGATTTTCATGCTTCCAGGGGCCCAAAACACAAGATTTATGGAATGGTTAAAAGTGCATGAAAATGGCCAATTTACTCACTCTGAGTTCTCAAAAAGGGTTTCTTCACCCCGGGAAGTTAATTAAATACCATTTGGAGGCATTTAATGTTCGAGCAAAAACGGCTGATTTTCGACAAAAGAGATAACACCCCCCCATTACGTCATGCTTCAGAAATGTGGAAAATGGTCCGTTTTCAAATGTTTTATTTTTGAACGTCAGTTCACATTTGTAGGTGGATCATCAGTGTTAGAGCTAAAATTAGCATGTTTAAAGTGATTTTCATGCTTCCAGGGGCTCGGGAAGTTAATTAAATACCATTTGGAGGCATTTAATGTTCGAGCAAAAACAGCTGATTTTCGACAAAAGAGATAACACCCCCCCATTACGTCATGCTTCAGAAATGTGGAAAATGGTCCGTTTTCAAATGTTTTATTTTTGAACGTCAGTTCACATTTGTAGGTGGATCATCAGTGTTAGAGCTAAAATTAGCATGTTTAAAGTGATTTTCATGCTTCCAGGGGCCCAAAACACAAGATTTATGGAATGGTTAAAAGTGCATGAAAATGGCCAATTTACTCACTCTGAGTTCTCAAAAAGGGTTTCTTCACCCCGGGAAGTTAATTAAATACCATTTGGAGGCATTTAATGTTCGAGCAAAAACGGCTGATTTTCGACAAAAGAGATAACACCCCCCCCATTACGTCATGCTTCAGAAATGTGGAAAATGGTCAGTTTTCAAATGTTTTATTTTTGAACGTCAGTTCACATTTGTAGGTGGATCATCAGTGTTAGAGCTAAAATTAGCATGTTTAAAGTGATTTTCATGCTTCCAGGGGCTCGGGAAGTTAATAAATACCATTTGGAGGCATTTAATGTTCGAGCAAAAACGGCTGATTTTCGACAAAAGAGATAACACCCCCCCATTACGTCATGCTTCAGAAATGTGGAAAATGGTCCGTTTTCAAATGTTTTATTTTTGAACGTCAGTTCACATTTGTAGGTGGATCATCAGTGTTAGAGCTAAAATTAGCATGTTTAAAGTGATTTTCATGCTTCCAGGGGCCCAAAACACAAGATTTATGGAATGGTTAAAAGTGCATGAAAATGGCCAATTTACTCACTCTGAGTTCTCAAAAAGGGTTTCTTCACCCCGGGAAGTTAATTAAATACCATTTGGAGGCATTTAATGTTCGAGCAAAAACGGCTGATTTTCGACAAAAGAAATAACACCCCCCCATTACGTCATGCTTCAGAAATGTGGAAAATGGTCCGTTTTCAAATGTTTTATTTTTGAACGTCAGTTCACATTTGTAGGTGGATCATCAGTGTTAGAGCTAAAATTAGCATGTTTAAAGTGATTTTCATGCTTCCAGGGGCCCAAAACACAAGATTTATGGAATGGTTAAAAGTGCATGAAAATGGCCAATTTACTCACTCTGAGTTCTCAAAAAGGGTTTCTTCACCCCGGGAAGTTAATTAAATACCATTTGGAGGCATTTAATGTTCGAGCAAAAACGGCTGATATTCGACAAAAGAGATAACACCCCCCCATTACGTCATGCTTCAGAAATGTGGAAAATGGTCCGTTTTCAAATGTTTTATTTTTGAACGTCAGTTCACATTTGTAGGTGGATCATCAGTGTTAGAGCTAAAATTAGCATGTTTAAAGTGATTTTCATGCTTCCAGGGGCCCAAAACACAAGATTTATGGAATGGTTAAAAGTGCATGAAAATGGCCAATTTACTCACTCTGAGTTCTCAAAAAGGGTTTCTTCACCCCGGGAAGTTAATTAAATACCATTTGGAGGCATTTAATGTTCGAGCAAAAACGGCTGATTTTCGACAAAAGAGATAACACCCCCCCATTACGTCATGCTTCAGAAATGTGGAAAATGGTCCGTTTTCAAATGTTTTATTTTTGAACGTCAGTTCACATTTGTAGGTGGATCATCAGTGTTAGAGCTAAAATTAGCATGTTTAAAGTGATTTTCATGCTTCCAGGGGCTCGGGAAGTTAATTAAATACCATTTGGAGGCATTTAATGTTCGAGCAAAAACGGCTGATTTTCGACAAAAGAGATAACACCTCCCCATTACGTCATGCTTCAGAAATGTGGAAAATGGTCCGTTTTCAAATGTTTTATTTTTGAACGTCAGTTCACATTTGTAGGTGGATCATCAGTGTTAGAGCTAAAATTAGCATGTTTAAAGTGATTTTCATGCTTCCAGGGGCTCGGGAAGTTAATTAAATACCATTTGGAGGCATTTAATGTTCGAGCAAAAACGGCTGATTTTCGACAAAAGAGATAACACCCCCCCATTACGTCATGCTTCAGAAATGTGGAAAATGGTCCGTTTTCAAATGTTTTATTTTTGAACGTCAGTTCACATTTGTAGGTGGATCATCAGTGTTAGAGCTAAAATTAGCATGTTTAAAGTGATTTTCATGCTTCCAGGGGCCCAAAACACAAGATTTATGGAATGGTTAAAAGTGCATGAAAATGGCCAATTTACTCACTCTGAGTTCTCAAAAAGGGTTTCTTCACCCCGGGAAGTTAATTAAATACCATTTGGAGGCATTTAATGTTCGAGCAAAAACGGCTGATTTTCGACAAAAGAGATAACACCCCCCCATTACGTCATGCTTCAGAAATGTGGAAAATGGTCCGTTTTCAAATGTTTTATTTTTGAACGTCAGTTCACATTTGTAGGTGGATCATCAGTGTTAGAGCTAAAATTAGCATGTTTAAAGTGATTTTCATGCTTCCAGGGGCTCTAGAAGTTAATTAAATACCATTTGGAGGCATTTAATGTTCGAGCAAAAACGGCTGATTTTCGACAAAAGAGATAACACCCCCCCCATTACGTCATGCTTCAGAAATGTGGAAAATGGTCCGTTTTCAAATGTTTTATTTTTGAACGTCAGTTCACATTTGTAGGTGGATCATCAGTGTTAGAGCTAAAATTAGCATGTTTAAAGTGATTTTCATGCTTCCAGGGGCTCGGGAAGTTAATTAAATACCATTTGGAGGCATTTAATGTTCGAGCAAAAACGGCTGATTTTCGACAAAAGAGATAACACCCCCCCATTACGTCATGCTTCAGAAATGTGGAAAATGGTCCGTTTTCAAATGTTTTATTTTTGAACGTCAGTTCACATTTGTAGGTGGATCATCAGTGTTAGAGCTAAAATTAGCATGTTTAAAGTGATTTTCATGCTTCCAGGGGCCCAAAACACAAGATTTATGGAATGGTTAAAAGTGCATGAAAATGGCCAATTTACTCACTCTGAGTTCTCAAAAAGGGTTTCTTCACCCCGGGAAGTTAATTAAATACCATTTGGAGGCATTTAATGTTCGAGCAAAAACGGCTGATTTTCGACAAAAGAGATAACACCCCCCCATTACGTCATGCTTCAGAAATGTGGAAAATGGTCCGTTTTCAAATGTTTTATTTTTGAACGTCAGTTCACATTTGTAGGTGGATCATCAGTGTTAGAGCTAAAATTAGCATGTTTAAAGTGATTTTCATGCTTCCAGGGGCTCGGGAAGTTAATTAAATACCATTTGGAGGCATTTAATGTTCGAGCAAAAACGGCTGATTTTCGACAAAAGAGATAACACCCCCCCATTACGTCATGCTTCAGAAATGTGGAAAATGGTCCGTTTTCAAATGTTTTATTTTTGAACGTCAGTTCACATTTGTAGGTGGATCATCAGTGTTAGAGCTAAAATTAGCATGTTTAAAGTGATTTTCATGCTTCCAGGGGCCCAAAACACAAGATTTATGGAATGGTTAAAAGTGCATGAAAATGGCCAATTTACTCACTCTGAGTTCTCAAAAAGGGTTTCTTCACCCCGGGAAGTTAATTAAATACCATTTGGAGGCATTTAATGTTCGAGCAAAAACGGCTGATTTTCGACAAAAGAGATAACACCCCCCCATTACGTCATGCTTCAGAAATGTGGAAAATGGTCCGTTTTCAAATGTTTTATTTTTGAACGTCAGTTCACATTTGTAGGTGGATCATCAGTGTTAGAGCTAAAATTAGCATGTTTAAAGTGATTTTCATGCTTCCAGGGGCCCAAAACACAAGATTTATGGAATGGTTAAAAGTGCATGAAAATGGCCAATTTACTCACTCTGAGTTCTCAAAAAGGGTTTCTTCACCCCGGGAAGTTAATTAAATACCATTTGGAGGCATTTAATGTTCGAGCAAAAACAGCTGATTTTCGACAAAAGAGATAACACCCCCCCATTACGTCATGCTTCAGAAATGTGGAAAATGGTCCGTTTTCAAATGTTTTATTTTTGAACGTCAGTTCACATTTGTAGGTGGATCATCAGTGTTAGAGCTAAAATTAGCATGTTTAAAGTGATTTTCATGCTTCCAGGGGCTCGGGAAGTTAATTAAATACCATTTGGAGGCATTTAATGTTCGAGCAAAAACGGCTGATTTTTGACAAAAGAGATAACACCCCCCCATTACGTCATGCTTCAGAAATGTGGAAAATGGTCCGTTTTCAAATGTTTTATTTTTGAACGTCAGTTCACATTTGTAGGTGGATCATCAGTGTTAGAGCTAAAATTAGCATGTTTAAAGTGATTTTCATGCTTCCAGGGGCTCGGGAAGTTAATTAAATACCATTTGGAGGCATTTAATGTTCGAGCAAAAACGGCTGATTTTCGACAAAAGAGATAACACCCCCCCATTACGTCATGCTTCAGAAATGTGGAAAATGGTCCGTTTTCAAATGTTTTATTTTTGAACGTCAGTTCACATTTGTAGGTGGATCATCAGTGTTAGAGCTAAAATTAGCATGTTTAAAGTGATTTTCATGCTTCCAGGGGCCCAAAACACAAGATTTATGGAATGGTTAAAAGTGCATGAAAATGGCCAATTTACTCACTCTGAGTTCTCAAAAAGGGTTTCTTCACCCCGGGAAGTTAATTAAATACCATTTGGAGGCATTTAATGTTCGAGCAAAAACGGCTGATTTTCGACAAAAGAGATAACACCCCCCCATTACGTCATGCTTCAGAAATGTGGAAAATGGTCCGTTTTCAAATGTTTTATTTTTGAACGTCAGTTCACATTTGTAGGTGGATCATCAGTGTTAGAGCTAAAATTAGCATGTTTAAAGTGATTTTCATGCTTCCAGGGGCCCAAAACACAAGATTTATGGAATGGTTAAAAGTGCATGAAAATGGCCAATTTACTCACTCTGAGTTCTCAAAAAGGGTTTCTTCACCCCGGGAAGTTAATTAAATACCATTTGGAGGCATTTAATGTTCGAGCAAAAACGGCTGATTTTCGACAAAAGAGATAACACCCCCCCATTACGTCATGCTTCAGAAATGTGGAAAATGGTCCGTTTTCAAATGTTTTATTTTTGAACGTCAGTTCACATTTGTAGGTGGATCATCAGTGTTAGAGCTAAAATTAGCATGTTTAAAGTGATTTTCATGCTTCCAGGGGCTCGGGAAGTTAATTAAATACCATTTGGAGGCATTTAATATTCGAGCAAAAACAGCTGATTTTCGACAAAAGAGATAACACCCCCCCATTACGTCATGCTTCAGAAATGTGGAAAATGGTCCGTTTTCAAATGTTTTATTTTTGAACGTCAGTTCACATTTGTAGGTGGATCATCAGTGTTAGAGCTAAAATTAGCATGTTTAAAGTGATTTTCATGCTTCCAGGGGCCCAAAACACAAGATTTATGGAATGGTTAAAAGTGCATGAAAATGGCCAATTTACTCACTCTGAGTTCTCAAAAAGGGTTTCTTCACCCCGGGAAGTTAATTAAATACCATTTGGAGGCATTTAATGTTCGAGCAAAAACGGCTGATTTTCGACAAAAGAGATAACACCCCCCCCATTACGTCATGCTTCAGAAATGTGGAAAATGGTCAGTTTTCAAATGTTTTATTTTTGAACGTCAGTTCACATTTGTAGGTGGATCATCAGTGTTAGAGCTAAAATTAGCATGTTTAAAGTGATTTTCATGCTTCCAGGGGCTCGGGAAGTTAATAAATACCATTTGGAGGCATTTAATGTTCGAGCAAAAACGGCTGATTTTCGACAAAAGAGATAACACCCCCCCATTACGTCATGCTTCAGAAATGTGGAAAATGGTCCATTTTCAAATGTTTTATTTTTGAACGTCAGTTCACATTTGTAGGTGGATCATCAGTGTTAGAGCTAAAATTAGCATGTTTAAAGTGATTTTCATGCTTCCAGGGGCCCAAAACACAAGATTTATGGAATGGTTAAAAGTGCATGAAAATGGCCAATTTACTCACTCTGAGTTCTCAAAAAGGGTTTCTTCACCCCGGGAAGTTAATTAAATACCATTTGGAGGCATTTAATGTTCGAGCAAAAACGGCTGATTTTCGACAAAAGAGATAACACCCCCCCATTACGTCATGCTTCAGAAATGTGGAAAATGGTCCGTTTTCAAATGTTTTATTTTTGAACGTCAGTTCACATTTGTAGGTGGATCATCAGTGTTAGAGCTAAAATTAGCATGTTTAAAGTGATTTTCATGCTTCCAGGGGCCCAAAACACAAGATTTATGGAATGGTTAAAAGTGCATGAAAATGGCCAATTTACTCACTCTGAGTTCTCAAAAAGGGTTTCTTCACCCCGGGAAGTTAATTAAATACCATTTGGAGGCATTTAATGTTCGAGCAAAAACGGCTGATATTCGACAAAAGAGATAACACCCCCCCATTACGTCATGCTTCAGAAATGTGGAAAATGGTCCGTTTTCAAATGTTTTATTTTTGAACGTCAGTTCACATTTGTAGGTGGATCATCAGTGTTAGAGCTAAAATTAGCATGTTTAAAGTGATTTTCATGCTTCCAGGGGCCCAAAACACAAGATTTATGGAATGGTTAAAAGTGCATGAAAATGGCCAATTTACTCACTCTGAGTTCTCAAAAAGGGTTTCTTCACCCCGGGAAGTTAATTAAATACCATTTGGAGGCATTTAATGTTCGAGCAAAAACGGCTGATTTTCGACAAAAGAGATAACACCCCCCCATTACGTCATGCTTCAGAAATGTGGAAAATGGTCCGTTTTCAAATGTTTTATTTTTGAACGTCAGTTCACATTTGTAGGTGGATCATCAGTGTTAGAGCTAAAATTAGCATGTTTAAAGTGATTTTCATGCTTCCAGGGGCTCGGGAAGTTAATTAAATACCATTTGGAGGCATTTAATGTTCGAGCAAAAACGGCTGATTTTCGACAAAAGAGATAACACCTCCCCATTACGTCATGCTTCAGAAATGTGGAAAATGGTCCGTTTTCAAATGTTTTATTTTTGAACGTCAGTTCACATTTGTAGGTGGATCATCAGTGTTAGAGCTAAAATTAGCATGTTTAAAGTGATTTTCATGCTTCCAGGGGCTCGGGAAGTTAATTAAATACCATTTGGAGGCATTTAATGTTCGAGCAAAAACGGCTGATTTTCGACAAAAGAGATAACACCCCCCCATTACGTCATGCTTCAGAAATGTGGAAAATGGTCCGTTTTCAAATGTTTTATTTTTGAACGTCAGTTCACATTTGTAGGTGGATCATCAGTGTTAGAGCTAAAATTAGCATGTTTAAAGTGATTTTCATGCTTCCAGGGGCCCAAAACACAAGATTTATGGAATGGTTAAAAGTGCATGAAAATGGCCAATTTACTCACTCTGAGTTCTCAAAAAGGGTTTCTTCACCCCGGGAAGTTAATTAAATACCATTTGGAGGCATTTAATGTTCGAGCAAAAACGGCTGATTTTCGACAAAAGAGATAACACCCCCCCATTACGTCATGCTTCAGAAATGTGGAAAATGGTCCGTTTTCAAATGTTTTATTTTTGAACGTCAGTTCACATTTGTAGGTGGATCATCAGTGTTAGAGCTAAAATTAGCATGTTTAAAGTGATTTTCATGCTTCCAGGGGCTCGGGAAGTTAATTAAATACCATTTGGAGGCATTTAATGTTCGAGCAAAAACGGCTGATTTTCGACAAAAGAGATAACACCCCCCCATTACGTCATGCTTCAGAAATGTGGAAAATGGTCCGTTTTCAAATGTTTTATTTTTGAACGTCAGTTCACATTTGTAGGTGGATCATCAGTGTTAGAGCTAAAATTAGCATGTTTAAAGTGATTTTCATGCTTCCAGGGGCCCAAAACACAAGATTTATGGAATGGTTAAAAGTGCATGAAAATGGCCAATTTACTCACTCTGAGTTCTCAAAAAGGGTTTCTTCACCCCGGGAAGTTAATTAAATACCATTTGGAGGCATTTAATGTTCGAGCAAAAACGGCTGATTTTCGACAAAAGAGATAACACCCCCCCCATTACGTCATGCTTCAGAAATGTGGAAAATGGTCCGTTTTCAAATGTTTTATTTTTGAACGTCAGTTCACATTTGTAGGTGGATCATCAGTGTTAGAGCTAAAATTAGCATGTTTAAAGTGATTTTCATGCTTCCAGGGGCTCGGGAAGTTAATTAAATACCATTTGGAGGCATTTAATGTTCGAGCAAAAACGGCTGATTTTCGACAAAAGAGATAACACCCCCCCATTACGTCATGCTTCAGAAATGTGGAAAATGGTCCGTTTTCAAATATTTTATTTTTGAACGTCAGTTCACATTTGTAGGTGGATCATCAGTGTTAGAGCTAAAATTAGCATGTTTAAAGTGATTTTCATGCTTCCAGGGGCCCAAAACACAAGATTTATGGAATGGTTAAAAGTGCATGAAAATGGCCAATTTACTCACTCTGAGTTCTCAAAAAGGGTTTCTTCACCCCGGGAAGTTAATTAAATACCATTTGGAGGCATTTAATGTTCGAACAAAAACGGCTGATTTTCGACAAAAGAGATAACACCCCCCCATTACGTCATGCTTCAGAAATGTGGAAAATGGTCCGTTTTCAAATGTTTTATTTTTGAACGTCAGTTCACATTTGTAGGTGGATCATCAGTGTTAGAGCTAAAATTAGCATGTTTAAAGTGATTTTCATGCTTCCAGGGGCCCAAAACACAAGATTTATGGAATGGTTAAAAGTGCATGAAAATGGCCAATTTACTCACTCTGAGTTCTCAAAAAGGGTTTCTTCACCCCGGGAAGTTAATTAAATACCATTTGGAGGCATTTAATGTTCGAGCAAAAACGGCTGATTTTCGACAAAAGAGATAACACCCCCCCATTACGTCATGCTTCAGAAATGTGGAAAATGGTCCGTTTTCAAATGTTTTATTTTTGAACGTCAGTTCACATTTGTAGGTGGATCATCAGTGTTAGAGCTAAAATTAGCATGTTTAAAGTGATTTTCATGCTTCCAGGGGCTCGGGAAGTTAATTAAATACCATTTGGAGGCATTTAATGTTCGAGCAAAAACAGCTGATTTTCGACAAAAGAGATAACACCCCCCCATTACGTCATGCTTCAGAAATGTGGAAAATGGTCCGTTTTCAAATGTTTTATTTTTGAACGTCAGTTCACATTTGTAGGTGGATCATCAGTGTTAGAGCTAAAATTAGCATGTTTAAAGTGATTTTCATGCTTCCAGGGGCCCAAAACACAAGATTTATGGAATGGTTAAAAGTGCATGAAAATGGCCAATTTACTCACTCTGAGTTCTCAAAAAGGGTTTCTTCACCCCGGGAAGTTAATTAAATACCATTTGGAGGCATTTAATGTTCGAGCAAAAACGGCTGATTTTCGACAAAAGAGATAACACCCCCCCCATTACGTCATGCTTCAGAAATGTGGAAAATGGTCAGTTTTCAAATGTTTTATTTTTGAACGTCAGTTCACATTTGTAGGTGGATCATCAGTGTTAGAGCTAAAATTAGCATGTTTAAAGTGATTTTCATGCTTCCAGGGGCTCGGGAAGTTAATAAATACCATTTGGAGGCATTTAATGTTCGAGCAAAAACGGCTGATTTTCGACAAAAGAGATAACACCCCCCCATTACGTCATGCTTCAGAAATGTGGAAAATGGTCCGTTTTCAAATGTTTTATTTTTGAACGTCAGTTCACATTTGTAGGTGGATCATCAGTGTTAGAGCTAAAATTAGCATGTTTAAAGTGATTTTCATGCTTCCAGGGGCCCAAAACACAAGATTTATGGAATGGTTAAAAGTGCATGAAAATGGCCAATTTACTCACTCTGAGTTCTCAAAAAGGGTTTCTTCACCCCGGGAAGTTAATTAAATACCATTTGGAGGCATTTAATGTTCGAGCAAAAACGGCTGATTTTCGACAAAAGAAATAACACCCCCCCATTACGTCATGCTTCAGAAATGTGGAAAATGGTCCGTTTTCAAATGTTTTATTTTTGAACGTCAGTTCACATTTGTAGGTGGATCATCAGTGTTAGAGCTAAAATTAGCATGTTTAAAGTGATTTTCATGCTTCCAGGGGCCCAAAACACAAGATTTATGGAATGGTTAAAAGTGCATGAAAATGGCCAATTTACTCACTCTGAGTTCTCAAAAAGGGTTTCTTCACCCCGGGAAGTTAATTAAATACCATTTGGAGGCATTTAATGTTCGAGCAAAAACGGCTGATATTCGACAAAAGAGATAACACCCCCCCATTACGTCATGCTTCAGAAATGTGGAAAATGGTCCGTTTTCAAATGTTTTATTTTTGAACGTCAGTTCACATTTGTAGGTGGATCATCAGTGTTAGAGCTAAAATTAGCATGTTTAAAGTGATTTTCATGCTTCCAGGGGCCCAAAACACAAGATTTATGGAATGGTTAAAAGTGCATGAAAATGGCCAATTTACTCACTCTGAGTTCTCAAAAAGGGTTTCTTCACCCCGGGAAGTTAATTAAATACCATTTGGAGGCATTTAATGTTCGAGCAAAAACGGCTGATTTTCGACAAAAGAGATAACACCCCCCCATTACGTCATGCTTCAGAAATGTGGAAAATGGTCCGTTTTCAAATGTTTTATTTTTGAACGTCAGTTCACATTTGTAGGTGGATCATCAGTGTTAGAGCTAAAATTAGCATGTTTAAAGTGATTTTCATGCTTCCAGGGGCTCGGGAAGTTAATTAAATACCATTTGGAGGCATTTAATGTTCGAGCAAAAACGGCTGATTTTCGACAAAAGAGATAACACCTCCCCATTACGTCATGCTTCAGAAATGTGGAAAATGGTCCGTTTTCAAATGTTTTATTTTTGAACGTCAGTTCACATTTGTAGGTGGATCATCAGTGTTAGAGCTAAAATTAGCATGTTTAAAGTGATTTTCATGCTTCCAGGGGCTCGGGAAGTTAATTAAATACCATTTGGAGGCATTTAATGTTCGAGCAAAAACGGCTGATTTTCGACAAAAGAGATAACACCCCCCCATTACGTCATGCTTCAGAAATGTGGAAAATGGTCCGTTTTCAAATGTTTTATTTTTGAACGTCAGTTCACATTTGTAGGTGGATCATCAGTGTTAGAGCTAAAATTAGCATGTTTAAAGTGATTTTCATGCTTCCAGGGGCCCAAAACACAAGATTTATGGAATGGTTAAAAGTGCATGAAAATGGCCAATTTACTCACTCTGAGTTCTCAAAAAGGGTTTCTTCACCCCGGGAAGTTAATTAAATACCATTTGGAGGCATTTAATGTTCGAGCAAAAACGGCTGATTTTCGACAAAAGAGATAACACCCCCCCATTACGTCATGCTTCAGAAATGTGGAAAATGGTCCGTTTTCAAATGTTTTATTTTTGAACGTCAGTTCACATTTGTAGGTGGATCATCAGTGTTAGAGCTAAAATTAGCATGTTTAAAGTGATTTTCATGCTTCCAGGGGCTCTAGAAGTTAATTAAATACCATTTGGAGGCATTTAATGTTCGAGCAAAAACGGCTGATTTTCGACAAAAGAGATAACACCCCCCCCATTACGTCATGCTTCAGAAATGTGGAAAATGGTCCGTTTTCAAATGTTTTATTTTTGAACGTCAGTTCACATTTGTAGGTGGATCATCAGTGTTAGAGCTAAAATTAGCATGTTTAAAGTGATTTTCATGCTTCCAGGGGCTCGGGAAGTTAATTAAATACCATTTGGAGGCATTTAATGTTCGAGCAAAAACGGCTGATTTTCGACAAAAGAGATAACACCCCCCCATTACGTCATGCTTCAGAAATGTGGAAAATGGTCCGTTTTCAAATGTTTTATTTTTGAACGTCAGTTCACATTTGTAGGTGGATCATCAGTGTTAGAGCTAAAATTAGCATGTTTAAAGTGATTTTCATGCTTCCAGGGGCCCAAAACACAAGATTTATGGAATGGTTAAAAGTGCATGAAAATGGCCAATTTACTCACTCTGAGTTCTCAAAAAGGGTTTCTTCACCCCGGGAAGTTAATTAAATACCATTTGGAGGCATTTAATGTTCGAGCAAAAACGGCTGATTTTCGACAAAAGAGATAACACCCCCCCATTACGTCATGCTTCAGAAATGTGGAAAATGGTCCGTTTTCAAATGTTTTATTTTTGAACGTCAGTTCACATTTGTAGGTGGATCATCAGTGTTAGAGCTAAAATTAGCATGTTTAAAGTGATTTTCATGCTTCCAGGGGCTCGGGAAGTTAATTAAATACCATTTGGAGGCATTTAATGTTCGAGCAAAAACGGCTGATTTTCGACAAAAGAGATAACACCCCCCCATTACGTCATGCTTCAGAAATGTGGAAAATGGTCCGTTTTCAAATGTTTTATTTTTGAACGTCAGTTCACATTTGTAGGTGGATCATCAGTGTTAGAGCTAAAATTAGCATGTTTAAAGTGATTTTCATGCTTCCAGGGGCCCAAAACACAAGATTTATGGAATGGTTAAAAGTGCATGAAAATGGCCAATTTACTCACTCTGAGTTCTCAAAAAGGGTTTCTTCACCCCGGGAAGTTAATTAAATACCATTTGGAGGCATTTAATGTTCGAGCAAAAACGGCTGATTTTCGACAAAAGAGATAACACCCCCCCATTACGTCATGCTTCAGAAATGTGGAAAATGGTCCGTTTTCAAATGTTTTATTTTTGAACGTCAGTTCACATTTGTAGGTGGATCATCAGTGTTAGAGCTAAAATTAGCATGTTTAAAGTGATTTTCATGCTTCCAGGGGCCCAAAACACAAGATTTATGGAATGGTTAAAAGTGCATGAAAATGGCCAATTTACTGACTCTGAGTTCTCAAAAAGGGTTTCTTCACCCCGGGAAGTTAATTAAATACCATTTGGAGGCATTTAATGTTCGAGCAAAAACAGCTGATTTTCGACAAAAGAGATAACACCCCCCCATTACGTCATGCTTCAGAAATGTGGAAAATGGTCCGTTTTCAAATGTTTTATTTTTGAACGTCAGTTCACATTTGTAGGTGGATCATCAGTGTTAGAGCTAAAATTAGCATGTTTAAAGTGATTTTCATGCTTCCAGGGGCTCGGGAAGTTAATTAAATACCATTTGGAGGCATTTAATGTTCGAGCAAAAACGGCTGATTTTTGACAAAAGAGATAACACCCCCCCATTACGTCATGCTTCAGAAATGTGGAAAATGGTCCGTTTTCAAATGTTTTATTTTTGAACGTCAGTTCACATTTGTAGGTGGATCATCAGTGTTAGAGCTAAAATTAGCATGTTTAAAGTGATTTTCATGCTTCCAGGGGCTCGGGAAGTTAATTAAATACCATTTGGAGGCATTTAATGTTCGAGCAAAAACGGCTGATTTTCGACAAAAGAGATAACACCCCCCCATTACGTCATGCTTCAGAAATGTGGAAAATGGTCCGTTTTCAAATGTTTTATTTTTGAACGTCAGTTCACATTTGTAGGTGGATCATCAGTGTTAGAGCTAAAATTAGCATGTTTAAAGTGATTTTCATGCTTCCAGGGGCCCAAAACACAAGATTTATGGAATGGTTAAAAGTGCATGAAAATGGCCAATTTACTCACTCTGAGTTCTCAAAAAGGGTTTCTTCACCCCGGGAAGTTAATTAAATACCATTTGGAGGCATTTAATGTTCGAGCAAAAACGGCTGATTTTCGACAAAAGAGATAACACCCCCCCATTACGTCATGCTTCAGAAATGTGGAAAATGGTCCGTTTTCAAATGTTTTATTTTTGAACGTCAGTTCACATTTGTAGGTGGATCATCAGTGTTAGAGCTAAAATTAGCATGTTTAAAGTGATTTTCATGCTTCCAGGGGCCCAAAACACAAGATTTATGGAATGGTTAAAAGTGCATGAAAATGGCCAATTTACTCACTCTGAGTTCTCAAAAAGGGTTTCTTCACCCCGGGAAGTTAATTAAATACCATTTGGAGGCATTTAATGTTCGAGCAAAAACGGCTGATTTTCGACAAAAGAGATAACACCCCCCCATTACGTCATGCTTCAGAAATGTGGAAAATGGTCCGTTTTCAAATGTTTTATTTTTGAACGTCAGTTCACATTTGTAGGTGGATCATCAGTGTTAGAGCTAAAATTAGCATGTTTAAAGTGATTTTCATGCTTCCAGGGGCTCGGGAAGTTAATTAAATACCATTTGGAGGCATTTAATGTTCGAGCAAAAACGGCTGATTTTCGACAAAAGAGATAACACCCCCCCATTACGTCATGCTTCAGAAATGTGGAAAATGGTCCGTTTTCAAATGTTTTATTTTTGAACGTCAGTTCACATTTGTAGGTGGATCATCAGTGTTAGAGCTAAAATTAGCATGTTTAAAGTGATTTTCATGCTTCCAGGGGCCCAAAACACAAGATATATGGAATGGTTAAAAGTGCATGAAAATGGCCAATTTACTCACTCTGAGTTCTCAAAAAGGGTTTCTTCACCCCGGGAAGTTAATTAAATACCATTTGGAGGCATTTAATGTTCGAGCAAAAACGGCTGATTTTCGACAAAAGAGATAACACCCCCCCATTACGTCATGCTTCAGAAATGTGGAAAATGGTCCGTTTTCAAATGTTTTATTTTTGAACGTCAGTTCACATTTGTAGGTGGATCATCAGTGTTAGAGCTAAAATTAGCATGTTTAAAGTGATTTTCATGCTTCCAGGGGCTCGGGAAGTTAATTAAATACCATTTGGAGGCATTTAATGTTCGAGCAAAAACGGCTGATTTTCGACAAAAGAGATAACACCCCCCCATTACGTCATGCTTCAGAAATGTGGAAAATGGTCCGTTTTCAAATGTTTTATTTTTGAACGTCAGTTCACATTTGTAGGTGGATCATCAGTGTTAGAGCTAAAATTAGCATGTTTAAAGTGATTTTCATGCTTCCAGGGGCCCAAAACACAAGATTTATGGAATGGTTAAAAGTGCATGAAAATGGCCAATTTACTCACTCTGAGTTCTCAAAAAGGGTTTCTTCACCCCGGGAAGTTAATTAAATACCATTTGGAGGCATTTAATGTTCGAGCAAAAACGGCTGATTTTCGACAAAAGAGATAACACCCCCCCATTACGTCATGCTTCAGAAATGTGGAAAATGGTCCGTTTTCAAATGTTTTATTTTTGAACGTCAGTTCACATTTGTAGGTGGATCATCAGTGTTAGAGCTAAAATTAGCATGTTTAAAGTGATTTTCATGCTTCCAGGGGCTCGGGAAGTTAATTAAATACCATTTGGAGGCATTTAATGTTCGAGCAAAAACGGCTGATTTTCGACAAAAGAGATAACACCCCCCCATTACGTCATGCTTCAGAAATGTGGAAAATGGTCCGTTTTCAAATGTTTTATTTTTGAACGTCAGTTCACATTTGTAGGTGGATCATCAGTGTTAGAGCTAAAATTAGCATGTTTAAAGTGATTTTCATGCTTCCAGGGGCCCAAAACACAAGATTTATGGAATGGTTAAAAGTGCATGAAAATGGCCAATTTACTCACTCTGAGTTCTCAAAAAGGGTTTCTTCACCCCGGGAAGTTAATTAAATACCATTTGGAGGCATTTAATGTTCGAGCAAAAACGGCTGATTTTCGACAAAAGAGATAACACCCCCCCATTACGTCATGCTTCAGAAATGTGGAAAATGGTCCGTTTTCAAATGTTTTATTTTTGAACGTCAGTTCACATTTGTAGGTGGATCATCAGTGTTAGAGCTAAAATTAGCATGTTTAAAGTGATTTTCATGCTTCCAGGGGCCCAAAACACAAGATTTATGGAATGGTTAAAAGTGCATGAAAATGGCCAATTTACTCACTCTGAGTTCTCAAAAAGGGTTTCTTCACCCCGGGAAGTTAATTAAATACCATTTGGAGGCATTTAATGTTCGAGCAAAAACGGCTGATTTTCGACAAAAGAGATAACACCCCCCCATTACGTCATGCTTCAGAAATGTGGAAAATGGTCCGTTTTCAAATGTTTTATTTTTGAACGTCAGTTCACATTTGTAGGTGGATCATCAGTGTTAGAGCTAAAATTAGCATGTTTAAAGTGATTTTCATGCTTCCAGGGGCTCAGGAAGTTAATTAAATACCATTTGGAGGCATTTAATGTTCGAGCAAAAACGGCTGATTTTCGACAAAAGAGATAACACCCCCCCATTACGTCATGCTTCAGAAATGTGGAAAATGGTCCGTTTTCAAATATTTTATTTTTGAACGTCAGTTCACATTTGTAGGTGGATCATCAGTGTTAGAGCTAAAATTAGCATGTTTAAAGTGATTTTCATGCTTCCAGGGGCCCAAAACACAAGATTTATGGAATGGTTAAAAGTGCATGAAAATGGCCAATTTACTCACTCTGAGTTCTCAAAAAGGGTTTCTTCACCCCGGGAAGTTAATTAAATACCATTTGGAGGCATTTAATGTTCGAGCAAAAACGGCTGATTTTCGACAAAAGAGATAACACCCCCCCATTACGTCATGCTTCAGAAATGTGGAAAATGGTCCGTTTTCAAATGTTTTATTTTTGAACGTCAGTTCACATTTGTAGGTGGATCATCAGTGTTAGAGCTAAAATTAGCATGTTTAAAGTGATTTTCATGCTTCCAGGGGCCCAAAACACAAGATTTATGGAATGGTTAAAAGTGCATGAAAATGGCCAATTTACTCACTCTGAGTTCTCAAAAAGGGTTTCTTCACCCCGGGAAGTTAATTAAATACCATTTGGAGGCATTTAATGTTCGAGCAAAAACGGCTGATTTTCGACAAAAGAGATAACACCCCCCCATTACGTCATGCTTCAGAAATGTGGAAAATGGTCCGTTTTCAAATGTTTTATTTTTGAACGTCAGTTCACATTTGTAGGTGGATCATCAGTGTTAGAGCTAAAATTAGCATGTTTAAAGTGATTTTCATGCTTCCAGGGGCTCGGGAAGTTAATTAAATACCATTTGGAGGCATTTAATGTTCGAGCAAAAACAGCTGATTTTCGACAAAAGAGATAACACCCCCCCATTACGTCATGCTTCAGAAATGTGGAAAATGGTCCGTTTTCAAATGTTTTATTTTTGAACGTCAGTTCACATTTGTAGGTGGATCATCAGTGTTAGAGCTAAAATTAGCATGTTTAAAGTGATTTTCATGCTTCCAGGGGCCCAAAACACAAGATTTATGGAATGGTTAAAAGTGCATGAAAATGGCCAATTTACTCACTCTGAGTTCTCAAAAAGGGTTTCTTCACCCCGGGAAGTTAATTAAATACCATTTGGAGGCATTTAATGTTCGAGCAAAAACGGCTGATTTTCGACAAAAGAGATAACACCCCCCCCATTACGTCATGCTTCAGAAATGTGGAAAATGGTCAGTTTTCAAATGTTTTATTTTTGAACGTCAGTTCACATTTGTAGGTGGATCATCAGTGTTAGAGCTAAAATTAGCATGTTTAAAGTGATTTTCATGCTTCCAGGGGCTCGGGAAGTTAATAAATACCATTTGGAGGCATTTAATGTTCGAGCAAAAACGGCTGATTTTCGACAAAAGAGATAACACCCCCCCATTACGTCATGCTTCAGAAATGTGGAAAATGGTCCGTTTTCAAATGTTTTATTTTTGAACGTCAGTTCACATTTGTAGGTGGATCATCAGTGTTAGAGCTAAAATTAGCATGTTTAAAGTGATTTTCATGCTTCCAGGGGCTCGGGAAGTTAATTAAATACCATTTGGAGGCATTTAATGTTCGAGCAAAAACGGCTGATTTTTGACAAAAGAGATAACACCCCCCCATTACGTCATGCTTCAGAAATGTGGAAAATGGTCCGTTTTCAAATGTTTTATTAATGAACGTCAGTTCACATTTGTAGGTGGATCATCAGTGTTAGAGCTAAAATTAGCATGTTTAAAGTGATTTTCATGCTTCCAGGGGCTCGGGAAGTTAATTAAATACCATTTGGAGGCATTTAATGTTCGAGCAAAAACGGCTGATTTTCGACAAAAGAGATAACACCCCCCCATTACGTCATGCTTCAGAAATGTGGAAAATGGTCCGTTTTCAAATGTTTTATTTTTGAACGTCAGTTCACATTTGTAGGTGGATCATCAGTGTTAGAGCTAAAATTAGCATGTTTAAAGTGATTTTCATGCTTCCAGGGGCTCGGGAAGTTAATGAAATACCATTTGGAGGCATTTAATGTTCGAGCAAAAACGGCTGATTTTCGACAAAAGAGATAACACCCCCCCATTACGTCATGCTTCAGAAATGTGGAAAATGGTCCGTTTTCAAATGTTTTATTTTTGAACGTCAGTTCACATTTGTAGGTGGATCATCAGTGTTAGAGCTAAAATTAGCATGTTTAAAGTGATTTTCATGCTTCCAGGGGCTCGGGAAGTTAATTAAATACCATTTGGAGGCATTTAATGTTCGAGCAAAAACGGCTGATTTTCGACAAAAGAGATAACACCCCCCCATTACGTCATGCTTCAGAAATGTGGAAAATGGTCCGTTTTCAAATGTTTTATTTTTGAACGTCAGTTCACATTTGTAGGTGGATCATCAGTGTTAGAGCTAAAATTAGCATGTTTAAAGTGATTTTCATTCTTCCAGGGGCCCAAAACACAAGATTTATGGAATGGTTAAAAGTGCATGAAAATGGCCAATTTACTCACTCTGAGTTCTCAAAAAGGGTTTCTTCACCCCGGGAAGTTAATTAAATACCATTTGGAGGCATTTAATGTTCGAGCAAAAACGGCTGATTTTCGACAAAAGAGATAACACCCCCCCATTACGTCATGCTTCAGAAATGTGGAAAATGGTCCGTTTTCAAATGTTTTATTTTTGAACGTCAGTTCACATTTGTAGGTGGATCATCAGTGTTAGAGCTAAAATTAGCATGTTTAAAGTGATTTTCATGCTTCCAGGGGCCCAAAACACAAGATTTATGGAATGGTTAAAAGTGCATGAAAATGGCCAATTTACTCACTCTGAGTTCTCAAAAAGGGTTTCTTCACCCCGGGAAGTTAATTAAATACCATTTGGAGGCATTTAATGCTCGAGCAAAAACGGCTGATTTTCGACAAAAGAGATAACACCCCCCCATTACGTCATGCTTCAGAAATGTGGAAAATGGTCCGTTTTCAAATGTTTTATTTTTGAACGTCAGTTCACATTTGTAGGTGGATCATCAGTGTTAGAGCTAAAATTAGCATGTTTAAAGTGATTTTCATGCTTCCAGGGGCTCGGGAAGTTAATTAAATACCATTTGGAGGCATTTAATGTTCGAGCAAAAACGGCTGATTTTCGACAAAAGAGATAACACCCCCCCATTACGTCATGCTTCAGAAATGTGGAAAATGGTCCGTTTTCAAATGTTTTATTTTTGAACGTCAGTTCACATTTGTAGGTGGATCATCAGTGTTAGAGCTAAAATTAGCATGTTTAAAGTGATTTTCATGCTTCCAGGGGCTCGGGAAGTTAATTAAATACCATTTGGAGGCATTTAATGTTCGAGCAAAAACGGCTGATTTTCGACAAAAAGGATAACACCCCCCCATTACGTCATGCTTCAGAAATGTGGAAAATGGTCCGTTTTCAAATGTTTTATTTTTGAACGTCAGTTCACATTTGTAGGTGGATCATCAGTGTTAGAGCTAAAATTAGCATGTTTAAAGTGATTTTCATGCTTCCAGGGGCTCGGGAAGTTAATTAAATACCATTTGGAGGCATTTAATGTTCGAGCAAAAACGGCTGATTTTCGACAAAAGAGATAACACCCCCCCATTACGTCATGCTTCAGAAATGTGGAAAATGGTCCGTTTTCAAATGTTTTATTTTTGAACGTCAGTTCACATTTGTAGGTGGATCATCAGTGTTAGAGCTAAAATTAGCATGTTTAAAGTGATTTTCATGCTTCCAGGGGCTCGGGAAGTTAATTAAATACCATTTGGAGGCATTTAATGTTCGAGCAAAAACGGCTGATTTTCGACAAAAGAGATAACACCCCCCCATTACGTCATGCTTCAGAAATGTGGAAAATGGTCCGTTTTCAAATGTTTTATTTTTGAACGTCAGTTCACATTTGTAGGTGGATCATCAGTGTTAGAGCTAAAATTAGCATGTTTAAAGTGATTTTCATGCTTCCAGGGGCTCGGGAAGTTAATTAAATACCATTTGGAGGCATTTAATGTTCGAGCAAAAACGGCTGATTTTCGACAAAAGAGATAACACCCCCCATTACGTCATGCTTCAGAAATGTGGAAAATGGTCCGTTTTCAAATGTTTTATTTTTGAACGTCAGTTCACATTTGTAGGTGGATCATCAGTGTTAGAGCTAAAATTAGCATGTTTAAAGTGATTTTCATGCTTCCAGGGGCCCAAAACACAAGATTTATGGAATGGTTAAAAGTGCATGAAAATGGCCAATTTACTCACTCTGAGTTCTCAAAAAGGGTTTCTTCACCCCGGGAAGTTAATTAAATACCATTTGGAGGCATTTAATGTTCGAGCAAAAACGGCTGATTTTCGACAAAAGAGATAACACCCCCCCATTACGTCATGCTTCAGAAATGTGGAAAATGGTCCGTTTTCAAATGTTTTATTTTTGAACGTCAGTTCACATTTGTAGGTGGATCATCAGTGTTAGAGCTAAAATTAGCATGTTTAAAGTGATTTTCATGCTTCCAGGGGCCCAAAACACAAGATTTATGGAATGGTTAAAAGTGCATGAAAATGGCCAATTTACTCACTCTGAGTTCTCAAAAAGGGTTTCTTCACCCCGGGAAGTTAATTAAATACCATTTGGAGGCATTTAATGTTCGAGCAAAAACGGCTGATTTTCGACAAAAGAGATAACACCCCCCCATTACGTCATGCTTCAGAAATGTGGAAAATGGTCCGTTTTCAAATGTTTTATTTTTGAACGTCAGTTCACATTTGTAGGTGGATCATCAGTGTTAGAGCTAAAATTAGCATGTTTAAAGTGATTTTCATGCTTCCAGGGGCTCGGGAAGTTAATTAAATACCATTTGGAGGCATTTAATGTTTGAGCAAAAACGGCTGATTTTCGACAAAAGAGATAACACCCCCCCATTACGTCATGCTTCAGAAATGTGGAAAATGGTCCGTTTTCAAATGTTTTATTTTTGAACGTCAGTTCACATTTGTAGGTGGATCATCAGTGTTAGAGCTAAAATTAGCATGTTTAAAGTGATTTTCATGCTTCCAGGGGCCCAAAACACAAGATTTATGGAATGGTTAAAAGTGCATGAAAATGGCCAATTTACTCACTCTGAGTTCTCAAAAAGGGTTTCTTCACCCCCGGAAGTTAATTAAATACCATTTGGAGGCATTTAATGTTCGAGCAAAAACGGCTGATTTTCGACAAAAGAGATAACACCCCCCCATTACGTCATGCTTCAGAAATGTGGAAAATGGTCCGTTTTCAAATGTTTTATTTTTGAACGTCAGTTCACATTTGTAGGTGGATCATCAGTGTTAGAGCTAAAATTAGCATGTTTAAAGTGATTTTCATGCTTCCAGGGGCTCGGGAAGTTAATTAAATACCATTTGGAGGCATTTAATGTTCGAGCAAAAACGGCTGATTTTCGACAAAAGAGATAACACCCCCCCATTACGTCATGCTTCAGAAATGTGGAAAATGGTCCGTTTTCAAATGTTTTATTTTTGAACGTCAGTTCACATTTGTAGGTGGATCATCAGTGTTAGAGCTAAAATTAGCATGTTTAAAGTGATTTTCATGCTTCCAGGGGCCCAAAACACAAGATTTATGGAATGGTTAAAAGTGCATGAAAATGGCCAATTTACTCACTCTGAGTTCTCAAAAAGGGTTTCTTCACCCGGGAAGTTAATTAAATACCATTTGGAGGCATTTAATGTTCGAGCAAAAACGGCTGATTTTCGACAAAAGAGATAACACCCCCCCATTACGTCATGCTTCAGAAATGTGGAAAATGGTCCGTTTTCAAATGTTTTATTTTTGAACGTCAGTTCACATTTGTAGGTGGATTATCAGTGTTAGAGCTAAAATTAGCATGTTTAAAGTGATTTTCATGCTTCCAGGGGCCCAAAACACAAGATTTATGGAATGGTTAAAAGTGCATGAAAATGGCCAATTTACTCACTCTGAGTTCTCAAAAAGGGTTTCTTCACCCGGGAAGTTAATTAAATACCATTTGGAGGCATTTAATGTTCGAGCAAAAACGGCTGATTTTCGACAAAAGAGATAACACCCCCCCATTACGTCATGCTTCAGAAATGTGGAAAATGGTCCGTTTTCAAATGTTTTATTTTTGAACGTCAGTTCACATTTGTAGGTGGATCATCAGTGTTAGAGCTAAAATTAGCATGTTTAAAGTGATTTTCATGCTTCCAGGGGCTCGGGAAGTTAATTAAATACCATTTGGAGGCATTTAATGTTCGAGCAAAAACGGCTGATTTTCGACAAAAGAGATAACACCCCCCCCATTACGTCATGCTTCAGAAATGTGGAAAATGGTCCGTTTTCAAATGTTTTATTTTTGAACGTCAGTTCACATTTGTAGGTGGATCATCAGTGTTAGAGCTAAAATTAGCATGTTTAAAGTGATTTTCATGCTTCCAGGGGCTCGGGAAGTTAATTAAATACCATTTGGAGGCATTTAATGTTCGAGCAAAAACGGCTGATTTTCGACAAAAGAGATAACACCCCCCCATTACGTCATGCTTCAGAAATGTGGAAAATGGTCCGTTTTCAAATGTTTTATTTTTGAACGTCAGTTCACATTTGTAGGTGGATCATCAGTGTTAGAGCTAAAATTAGCATGTTTAAAGTGATTTTCATGCTTCCAGGGGCTCGGGAAGTTAATTAAATACCATTTGGAGGCATTTAATGTTCGAGCAAAAACGGCTGATTTTCGACAAAAGAGATAACACCCCCCCATTACGTCATGCTTCAGAAATGTGGAAAATGGTCAGTTTTCAAATGTTTTATTTTTGAACGTCAGTTCACATTTGTAGGTGGATCATCAGTGTTAGAGCTAAAATTAGCATGTTCAAAGTGATTTTCATGCTTCCAGGGGCTCGGGAAGTTAATTAAATACCATTTGGAGGCATTTAATGTTCGAGCAAAAACGGCTGATTTTCGACAAAAGAGATAACACCCCCCCATTACGTCATGCTTCAGAAATGTGGAAAATGGTCCGTTTTCAAATGTTTTATTTTTGAACGTCAGTTCACATTTGTAGGTGGATCATCAGTGTTAGAGCTAAAATTAGCATGTTTAAAGTGATTTTCATGCTTCCAGGGGCTCGGGAAGTTAATTAAATACCATATTGGCGCATTTGGAGGCATTTAATGTTCGAGCAAAAACGGCTGATTTTCGACAAAAGAGATAACACCCCCCCCATTACGTCATGCTTCAGAAATGTGGAAAATGGTCCGTTTTCAAATGTTTTATTTTTGAACGTCAGTTCACATTTGTAGGTGGATCATCAGTGTTAGAGCTAAAATTAGCATGTTTAAAGTGATTTTCATGCTTCCAGGGGCTCGGGAAGTTAATTAAATACCATTTGGAGGCATTTAATGTTCGAGCAAAAACGGCTGATTTTCGACAAAAGAGATAACACCCCCCCATTACGTCATGCTTCAGAAATGTGGAAAATGGTCCGTTTTCAAATGTTTTATTTTTGAACGTCAGTTCACATTTGTAGGTGGATCATCAGTGTTAGAGCTAAAATTAGCATGTTTAAAGTGATTTTCATGCTTCCAGGGGCTCGGGAAGTTAATTAAATACCATTTGGAGGCATTTAATGTTCGAGCAAAAACGGCTGATTTTCGACAAAAGAGATAACACCCCCCCCATTACGTCATGCTTCAGAAATGTGGAAAATGGTCCGTTTTCAAATGTTTTATTTTTGAACGTCAGTTCACATTTGTAGGTGGATCATCAGTGTTAGAGCTAAAATTAGCATGTTTAAAGTGATTTTCATGCTTCCAGGGGCTCGGGAAGTTAATTAAATACCATTTGGAGGCATTTAATGTTCGAGCAAAAACGGCTGATTTTCGACAAAAGAGATAACACCCCCCATTACGTCATGTTTCAGAAATGTGGAAAATGGTCCGTTTTCAAATGTTTTATTTTTGAACGTCAGTTCACATTTGTAGGTGGATCATCAGTGTTAGAGCTAAAATGAGCATGTTTAAAGTGATTTTCATGCTTCCAGGGGCCCAAAACACAAGATTTATGGAATGGTTAAAAGTGCATGAAAATGGCCAATTTACTCACTCTGAGTTCTCAAAAAGGGTTTCTTCACCCCGGGAAGTTAATTAAATACCATTTGGAGGCATTTAATGTTCGAGCAAAAACCGGCTGATGAGATAACACCCCCCCATTACGTCATGCTTCAGAAATGTGGAAAATGGTCCGTTTTCAAATGTTTTATTTTTGAACGTCAGTTCACATTTGTAGGTGGATCATCAGTGTTAGAGCTAAATTAGGCATGTTTAAAGTGATTTTCATGCTTCCAGGGGCTCGGGAAGTTAATTAAATACCATTTGGAGGCATTTAATGTTCGAGCAAAAACGGCTGATTTTCGACAAAAGAGATAACAACCCCCCCATTACGTCATGCTTCAGAAATGTGGAAAATGGTCCGTTTTCAAATGTTTTATTTTTGAACGTCAGTTCACATTTGTAGGTGGATCATCCAGTGTTAGAGCTAAAATTAGCATGTTTTAAAGTGATTTTCATGCTTCCAGGGGCCAAAACACAAGATTTATGGAATGGTTAAAAGTGCATGAAAATGGCCAATTTACTCACTCTGAGTTCTCAAAAAGGGTTTCTTCACCCCGGGAAGTTAATTAAATACCATTTGGAGGCATTTAATGTTCGAGCAAAAACGGCTGATTTTCGACAAAAGAGATAACACCCCCCCATTACGTCATGCTTCAGAAATGTGGAAAATGGTCCGTTTTCAAATGTTTTATTTTTGAACGTCAGTTCACATTTGTAGGTGGATCATCAGTGTTAGAGCTAAAATTAGCATGTTTAAAGTGATTTTCATGCTTCCAGGGGCCCAAAACACAAGATTTATGGAATGGTTAAAAGTGCATGAAAATGGCCAATTTACTCACTCTGAGTTCTCAAAAAGGGTTTCTTCACCCCGGGAAGTTAATTAAATACCATTTGGAGGCATTTAATGTTCGAGCAAAAACGGCTGATTTTCGACAAAAGAGATAACACCCCCCCATTACGTCATGCTTCAGAAATGTGGAAAATGGTCCGTTTTCAAATGTTTTATTTTTGAACGTCAGTTCACATTTGTAGGTGGATCATCAGTGTTAGAGCTAAAATTAGCATGTTTAAAGTGATTTTCATGCTTCCAGGGGCTCGGGAAGTTAATTAAATACCATTTGGAGGCATTTAATGTTCGAGCAAAAACGGCTGATTTTCGACAAAAGAGATAACACCCCCCCATTACGTCATGCTTCAGAAATGTGGAAAATGGTCCGTTTTCAAATGTTTTATTTTTGAACGTCAGTTCACATTTGTAGGTGGATCATCAGTGTTAGAGCTAAAATTAGCATGTTTAAAGTGATTTTCATGCTTCCAGGGGCTCGGGAAGTTAATTAAATACCATTTGGAGGCATTTAATGTTCGAGCAAAAACGGCTGATTTTCGACAAAAGAGATAACACCCCCCCATTACGTCATGCTTCAGAAATGTGGAAAATGGTCCGTTTTCAAATGTTTTATTTTTGAACGTCAGTTCACATTTGTAGGTGGATCATCAGTGTTAGAGCTAAAATTAGCATGTTTAAAGTGATTTTCATGCTTCCAGGGGCTCGGGAAGTTAATTAAATACCATTTGGAGGCATTTAATGTTCGAGCAAAAACGGCTGATTTTCGACAAAAGAGATAACACCCCCCCATTACGTCATGCTTCAGAAATGTGGAAAATGGTCCGTTTTCAAATGTTTTATTTTTGAACGTCAGTTCACATTTGTAGGTGGATCATCAGTGTTAGAGCTAAAATTAGCATGTTCAAAGTGATTTTCATGCTTCCAGGGGCTCGGGAAGTTAATTAAATACCATTTGGAGGCATTTAATGTTCGAGCAAAAACGGCTGATTTTCGACAAAAGAGATAACACCCCCCCATTACGTCATGCTTCAGAAATGTGGAAAATGGTCCGTTTTCAAATGTTTTATTTTTGAACGTCAGTTCACATTTGTAGGTGGATCATCAGTGTTAGAGCTAAAATTAGCATGTTTAAAGTGATTTTCATGCTTCCAGGGGCTCGGGAAGTTAATTAAATACCATTTGGAGGCATTTAATGTTCGAGCAAAAACGGCTGATTTTCGACAAAAGAGATAACACCCCCCCATTACGTCATGCTTCAGAAATGTGGAAAATGGTCCGTTTTCAAATGTTTTATTTTTGAACGTCAGTTCACATTTGTAGGTGGATCATCAGTGTTAGAGCTAAAATTAGCATGTTTAAAGTGATTTTCATGCTTCCAGGGGCTCGGGAAGTTAATTAAATACCATTTGGAGGCATTTAATGTTCGAGCAAAAACGGCTGATTTTTGACAAAAGAGATAACACCCCCCCATTACGTCATGCTTCAGAAATGTGGAAAATGGTCCGTTTTCAAATGTTTTATTTTTGAACGTCAGTTCACATTTGTAGGTGGATCATCAGTGTTAGAGCTAAAATTAGCATGTTTAAAGTGATTTTCATGCTTCCAGGGGCTCGGGAAGTTAATTAAATACCATTTGGAGGCATTTAATGTTCGAGCAAAAACGGCTGATTTTCGACAAAAGAGATAACACCCCCCCATTACGTCATGCTTCAGAAATGTGGAAAATGGTCCGTTTTCAAATGTTTTATTTTTGAACGTCAGTTCACATTTGTAGGTGGATCATCAGTGTTAGAGCTAAAATTAGCATGTTTAAAGTGATTTTCATGCTTCCAGGGGCCCAAACACAAGATTTATGGAATGGTTAAAAGTGCATGAAAATGGCCAATTTACTCACTCTGAGTTCTCAAAAAGGGTTTCTTCACCCCGGGAAGTTAATTAAATACCATTTGGAGGCATTTAATGTTCGAGCAAAAACGGCTGATTTTCGACAAAAGAGATAACACCCCCCCCATTACGTCATGCTTCAGAAATGTGGAAAATGGTCCGTTTTCAAATGTTTTATTTTTGAACGTCAGTTCACATTTGTAGGTGGATCATCAGTGTTAGAGCTAAAATTAGCATGTTTAAAGTGATTTTCATGCTTCCAGGGGCTCGGGAAGTTAATTAAATACCATTTGGAGGCATTTAATGTTCGAGCAAAAACGGCTGATTTTCGACAAAAGAGATAACACCCCCCCATTACGTCATGCTTCAGAAATGTGGAAAATGGTCCGTTTTCAAATGTTTTATTTTTGAACGTCAGTTCACATTTGTAGGTGGATCATCAGTGTTAGAGCTAAAATTAGCATGTTTAAAGTGATTTTCATGCTTCCAGGGGCTCGGGAAGTTAATTAAATACCATTTGGAGGCATTTAATGTTCGAGCAAAAACGGCTGATTTTCGACAAAAGAGATAACACCCCCCATTACGTCATGCTTCAGAAATGTGGAAAATGGTCCGTTTTCAAATGTTTTATTTTTGAACGTCAGTTCACATTTGTAGGTGGATCATCAGTGTTAGAGCTAAAATTAGCATGTTTAAAGTGATTTTCATGCTTCCAGGGGCCCAAAACACAAGATTTATGGAATGGTTAAAAGTGCATGAAAATGGCCAATTTACTCACTCTGAGTTCTCAAAAAGGGTTTCTTCACCCCGGGAAGTTAATTAAATACCATTTGGAGGCATTTAATGTTCGAGCAAAAATGGCTGATTTTCGACAAAAGAGATAACACCCCCCATTACGTCATGCTTCAGAAATGTGGAAAATGGTCCGTTTTCAAATGTTTTATTTTTGAACGTCAGTTCACATTTGTAGGTGGATCATCAGTGTTAGAGCTAAAATTAGCATGTTTAAAGTGATTTTCATGCTTCCAGGGGCCCAAAACACAAGATTTATGGAATGGTTAAAAGTGCATGAAAATGGCCAATTTACTCACTCTGAGTTCTCAAAAGGGTTTCTTCACCCCGGGAAGTTAATTAAATACCATTTGGAGGCATTTAATGTTCGAGCAAAAACGGCTGATTTTCGACAAAAGAGATAACACCCCCCATTACGTCATGCTTCAGAAATGTGGAAAATGGTCCGTTTTCAAATGTTTATTTTTGAACGTCAGTTCACATTTGTAGGTGGATCATCAGTGTTAGAGCTAAAATTAGCATGTTTAAAGTGATTTTCATGCTTCCAGGGGCCCAAAACACAAGATTTATGGAATGGTTAAAAGTGCATGAAAATGGCCAATTTACTCACTCTGAGTTCTCAAAAAGGGTTTCTTCACCCCGGGAAGTTAATTAAATACCATTTGGAGGCATTTAATGTTCGAGCAAAAACGGCTGATTTTCGACAAAAGAGATAACACCCCCCCATTACTTCATGCTTCAGAAATGTGGAAAATGGTCCGTTTTCAAATGTTTTATTTTTGAACGTCAGTTCACATTTGTAGGTGGATCATCAGTGTTAGAGCTAAAATTAGCATGTTTAAAGTGATTTTCATGCTTCCAGGGGCCCAAAACACAAGATTTATGGAATGGTTAAAAGTGCATGAAAATGGCCAATTTATCCACTCTGAGTTCTCAAAAAGGGTTTCTTCACCCCGGGAAGTTAATTAAATACCATTTGGAGGCATTTAATGTTCGAGCAAAAACGGCTGATTTTCGACAAAAGAGATAACACCCCCCCATTACGTCATGCTTCAGAAATGTGGAAAATGGTCCGTTTTCAAATGTTTTATTTTTGAACGTCAGTTCACATTTGTAGGTGGATCATCAGTGTTAGAGCTAAAAATAGCATGTTTAAAGTGATTTTCATGCTTCCAGGTGGGGGGCTCGGGAAGTTATTTAAATACCATTTGGAGGCATTTAATGTTCGAGCAAAAACGGCTGATTTTCGACAAAAGAGATAACACCCCCCCATTACGTCATGCTTCAGAAATGTGGAAAATGGTCCGTTTTCAAATGTTTTATTTTTGAACGTCAGTTCACATTTGTAGGTGGATCATCAGTGTTAGAGCTAAAATTAGCATGTTTAAAGTGATTTTCATGCTTCCAGGGGCTCGGGAAGTTAATTAAATACCATTTGGAGGCATTTAATGTTCGAGCAAAAACGGCTGATTTTTCGACAAAAGAGATAACACCCCCCCATTACGTCATGCTTCAGAAATGTGGAAAATGGTCAGTTTTCAAATGTTTTATTTTTGAACGTCAGTTCACATTTGTAGGTGGATCATCAGTGTTAGAGCTAAAATTAGCATGTTCAAAGTGATTTTCATGCTTCCAGGGGGCTCGGGAAGTTAATTAAATACCATTTGGAGGCATTTAATGTTCGAGCAAAAACGGCTGATTTTCGACAAAAGAGATAACACCCCCCATTACGTCATGCTTCAGAAATGTGGAAAATGGTCCGTTTTCAAATGTTTTATTTTTGAACGTCAGTTCACATTTGTAGGTGGATCATCAGTGTTAGAGCTAAAATTAGCAT
>NW_028248232.1:0-64436 GCF_964263255.1 Lissotriton vulgaris | reverse complement strand
CCCCCAGCCTCTGAGGGTTTGTCTGCGTCTCCTTCTGAGGGTTTGTCCTTGCCCCCCCTTAGCCAGGATTGGCGAATGATCTTAAATTCGTCGTGAAAAGGAGTAGGAACCATTCTCCCCACCACTGATCTTCCTGATTGCTCATCACTAGACTCATTCTTCGTGATGTCAGACTCGAAGGTTTCAACTCTCACCGGCAACTGTTTGGATCGTAGATTAAGTTCTCTCCTCTGGCCATCAAACTTGTGGGCAAAGGTCAGCACCCTGCCCTGCAGATAATCATTTTCATCCCGGATAAACTTCTCTTGTTTACGAAATTAGATTTTTTGCTCATACTTGGCTAGTGTTGCCTTTATTTGACCCATCAGTTGCTCTACTTGTTTCTTATCCTGTTCTTCCTTTCAGGAGTTCATCCTCCAACTCGTTGATTTCCAGGAGTACTTTGTCCCGGTCACTCCAGGCATATTTAACCAATATGCCCAGTGTACCGTGGCAATACAAGCTGTGTGATCCGCCCAATCTGGTAATAATTGTGGATCTGGGTTTTTGTAATGAAATGAGAGTGTATTTATGCTTGAAGGAATAACCTATGACAAAATGGCGCTCTTGTAAACTAAAAAGCGCTAGTCCTTTTCTCATGTTTTCCAAAATCACAATGCTTAAAAACATGGCGTTTCTGATGTGCTAGCAAAATCGAAAAAGGCACCTTCGCTGAAACGCGTCTGTTGGTCACGGAATAAAGCTTTCCAAACATCACCCCAGGAGTGCGATATCTTCTTTCAGGGATGGAAGGGAGTGGAGTGAAATATATATATATAAATATATATATATATATATATATATATATATATATATATATATATATATATATATATATATATATATCAAACACCACTTTGCCACGCAGAGAGCCCACGACCTTTGCAGGGCGGCCTGTGCTGCTGGTGCGAGGCTTCCAGCAATCAATTAAACACACATCCCTCCTTCACACTGGAAAAAGGTGCACCGACTCTGGCTGTATTGCTTTCAAAAACTGTTTTTTCATGGAAAATAAACAGAGGCAGCAGGCTCACAGTCCCAACGTTTCTGCTCCGTAAAGCCTTGGTCACGGGAGAGTCTTTGCATTTTGAATTGCCCACATGCTTCCTTTTAAAGCGCAGGCCGTATTCTTTTGCAAGTTGCGCAATGGAAACAGTAATTCATTTAGAAAGGAACGTGAACAGCACGATTTAGGTCCATAACATTCAATATTCTAGCGCTGAAAACCTTTTTCTTGATTTCATGGTTTCCCATTGCACATAAAATAAGTAAGCTTGAGCTGCACAGTCTGTTTTTTCATTGTCCACTTACTTATTGAAAGCAACAGCAGCCCGCAAACCGGAATTTCTTCCTAATGCTTCCCTTGCTCGCCAAACTCAGGGAATCCTTTCTGTTCTCCGAGGGCAAGCAGGTCAGGCTCCAACAATTGAATCAAACACCACTTTGCCACACAGAGAGCCCACGACCTTTGCAGGGCGGCCAGTGCTGCTGGTGTGAGGCTTCCAGCAATCAATTAAACACACATCCCTCCTTCACACTGGAAAAAGGTGCACCGACTCTGGCTGTATTGCTGTATTGCTTTCAAAAACCGTGTATTCATGGAAAATAAACAGAGGCAGCAGGCTCACAGTCCCAACGTTTCTGCTCTGTAAAGCCTTGGTCACGGGAGAGTCTTTGCATTTTGAATTAACCACGTGCTTCCTTTTAAAGCGCAGGCCGTATTCTTTTGCAAGTTGCGCAATGGAAACAGTAATTCATTTAGAAAGGAACGTGAACAGCGCAATTTAAGTCCATAACATTCAATATTCAATCCACTGCTGATGATGTCACATATTACATCATTCATGACATGGTCAGTGACATCACTGATGACATCACTGATGACATCTCAAATGACATCACTGATGACATCACTGATGACAACATCCAGTGACTGTATGTTTCTGTACAGTTAAAATATGTCTTACATATTGAAGAATGAGTGGATGTATAAGTGTCTGGATGAAGGATGTAGTAGGTGCATGACTGACTGTATGAGAGAGTGATTAAATGTGTCTCACTGAGAGCATGGGTTAGTGACTAAACTGTCTTAATTTGTGCATCATTATATCTGTTGTTCTGTAAACTGCTGCATGTGTTGATCAGTAGCTATATGATTAACTATATGGGTTATTGATTGGTTGCCCAAGTATTTGTATGGGAGCGTGAGTGTCTGTGTGGGTGGCTGGGAGGTGTGTGACTCTGTGCATACATGTGTGAACAGTTGATTCACTAGATGTATGGGTTCAAAACTGCATGTGGAAACAGCTGTATGGGTGGTTGACTGTGTGCATGAGTGTATTGGTGAGTGAATGGATATCTCAGTGCTACAAGTCAAAGTAAGTACAAATTTAAAACACAGTACATGTGAGAGTTGACATATATAAATTACTGTGTATAAGAGCCAGTGAATGTGTGAGTGGCTGCATGGATCATTGAAAACTTGTATCAGTGATTGTATAAGAGAGTAAATATGTGTTAGAATATGTTTCAATAAGTAAGGTGTGTATAACTGTATAGTTGAGGAAATGGAGGTGTGATTAATTCGTTACATGACTGACTAGGTGTATGAGTAACTTAATGGATGAATGACAATCTGTGAGTGTCTGTTTACACTGAGTGTATCTAAGGTTATATTAGAGGCTGAAGAGGTTCATCGTATTATCACATGAATAATGTCATCAGTGATGTTGTCAGTGATGTCATTTGAGTTGTCAACAGTGATGTCATCAGTGATGTCGCTCACCATGTCATGAATGATGTAATATGTGACATCATCAGCAGTGGATTGCGGGTGCGCGATATATAGTTAGTGCAACTAACTATATATGCGAATTTCAATGGTTTTGTGTGAGTAAAATAAGGTTTTGTAAATGCTAATCCCTAACTATATATGGTCTATAACCTATGGTTTTTTCAGTGAATTTTTAAGGTTTTGTAAATGCTAATTCCTAACTGTATATGGTCTATAACCTATGGTTTTTTCAGTGAATTTCAATGTTTTTATAGCAAATATCAAAAGCTGTTAAATGTATTATTCTTTTAAATGAAAAATATATTTTATATGTTTTTAATATAATTTTTTTATGCATCTGCCAAACACTAACCTCTTAATAGTGCACTGTGGTGGAATTGATTTTGGGACTATGACTGGGGTTTGTCTGGAAATGCTTTTAAAGGAGACCTTTGATCAATTGATGACACTTTTTCCCCAAACTGCCTTGGTATATTCCAATATATGCCAATGACAGAAATGGAAGTGGTCCAACCAATTTTTTCCACAATTTGAGAAAGCACGGAAATATGTGAATAAATCTGTTTCTGCTTACATGAGAGAATTTACAATGGGTTTAATATACAACAATAACTTGCGTTACAACATGCAAGACATCTACAGAGGAGATGGTGTGCACTTCTCCGATGAGGGGAATAGAATATTCCTCCTGAATTTAAAACTGTGCATTGGAACCTACTTGTAGGTACCTAAATTAGCCACAGAACCCAATAGCTCTTTTCATAGCTACCCTACCTCTGATCATTCAAAACGTTTATCTTTTTCTAACTTTTTTTCTTTTTTTCACCAAAGTACGCTCCCCGGTTCGCTTACCGGTGCGCGTACCGGGCGCTCCCCACGCAATTTTTTTTTTCTTTTGCCTATATGAGCGTCCTAAGCCCCCCTCAGAAAACCTAGAGGGTCACAAAGTGTCTACCGTGCCCCCTTCTACCCATTCCGAACATTGTTTGTCCTCCATCTTGTGTCTCAATTCTACCGATACACAAAATAGAGGACTCCCGTAACGCTGCCGGTTCGCGTACCGGGGCGCGCACCGGTGAGCGCTCGCTAAAAAAAGGTGGGAAAGTAATTTACAGAAAAACCACTTGAGACACTTTCATCAAATATAGAATAGGCCCTACGACATAGCAGTCCCTACCATTTACCCAAATTTGATGGAATTCCATTGAGAAAATTATGGCGTAGGCCTGACTAAATATCCTGAGGTAAATTACATAACAAAAACACTTATGAAGTGTTAGAATTGACAACCAATTAACATGCTACTTTCATTATCTTCTATTATTTCATGACATTTGATTGGTTATGTACCTGAATATATATAAAGAAAGAGAGAGAAGCACAGCCATTTTGAGTACTACTTCCTGAAGTACATTTCAAGTGCATTTCCACTGACAACTTAAACTTCTTTTTGAAAGGTAAGATCTTATTTTAAAAACTGAAGTATGTTGTGCACTTTAAGTTAATTTGGAAAACATTTTCTGATAGTTATATACTATCCCTCTGTAATAGTTATAGAATAGGATAGACTTCTCTGTTATAGTTATGGATGGAGTTAGGCTTGTCTTGTATAATTATGAATTTACTTAGGCTTTATCACATACACTTTTTTATATTTTTACTTCCACTCTGATACCATACACTGCCCAAAGATAAAATCACTGTTAAAAAAACCAAAGTACCTGTCTGAACTTAAACCCAACAGTGCCCAATCTCTACTGATATATTTTTTTAAATGCAAATTACAGCACAAACATGGAAGGAGAGCAAACAAATTCCATCGAAATTGTTCTGGAAAGCAACAATGATAAAGTTATTGAACCCAATGACACAGAATTCATGGATGAATCACAGGACTATGAACTTCAATGTGTCCAATCAGTAGATTTCCTGATTGAAAATGAGGACATTTCTGACAATCAAATATTAGAAGTTATGTTAAATTTTGAAAAAGAATCTGAAAAATAAATGTATATTTAATAATTCAAAATTTGTTTGAGACATTATTCATTTTTATATGTATTTTTTAAACTAGTACCAAATTGATTATATTGTAAAGTCAGACTTTAAATATACTGTGCAACTTTTTTGTGTTACATAGTAAGTTTGCTCATAGTTACTTCCTTTCTCCCACTATTTTATCTCCAATGTGTATTTAACATCTCTTTATCATCTCCTACCTCCATGTTCTTTCTGCTTTCCTCACAGACTATGCTATGAATTCCATATACCACAATAACTTCTGAAACAACATGCAAGATATCTACAAAGGAAACTGTGTATATGTATTTTTAGACTCTGCATTGGTACCTACATGTTGGTACTTAAATAAAAAAAAAAGAACAATCAATAAACATACATTATTTGAACATTCCTTCATTCTATTTTCCCTATATTACGCTCCCCGGACCGCTTCCCAGTGCGTGTACGGAGCGCTCCCCCCGCAAAAAAAACAATAATAAATGGGGGGGGTTTTTGCCCCGCGGGGCCCTTTTAAAGCCCCCTCATCAAACCTAGGGGGTCAGGGAGGATGTACTCTGCCCCCTTATGCTCATTTCCCCCTTTGTTTTTGCCACCTCTTGTTTCTCGATCCTACCGAGACACAAGATGGCGGCCGCTCCGAACTGTTTAGAATGTTCACAGTCACCGAGGAGCCAATCCGCTTCTCCTCGCAAAGTTCAGTTACGCGAACCGGGGCGCTAACCGGGATGCTGTCACAGATATATCTATTTTTTAAAATGTTAATTTCTTAAAATCCGCCCCAAGGGCGTGGCCGGCCGCGTCAGTGTCTAGGCCAGCCCACTCCAGGGCGGGAAAAGGCGCGCCCCGGCTACGCCGCTTCGGGCATACCAGCCGAGACGCGCCTCCCGCCCAAGATGGCTTCCCGGGGGGATCGTGGTACTCCACCATACGTTCGGGGGGACCGAATGGTCGCCCCTTTCCATAATAAATGGATTTTTTTTTGGCCCCGCGGGGCCCTTTTAAAGCCCCCTCATCAAACCTAGGGGGTCAGGGAGGATGTACTCTGCCCCCTTATGCTCATTTCCCCCTTTGTTTTTGCCACCTCTTGTTTCTCGATCCTACCGAGACACAAGATGGCGGCCGCTCCGAACTGTTTAGAATGTTCACAGTCACCGAGGAGCCAATCCGCTTCTCCTCGCGAAGTTCAGTTACGCGAACCGGGGCGCTAACCGGGACGCTGTCACAGATATATCTATTTTTTAAAATGTTAATTTCTTAAAATCCACTGGAGCACATATATTGAGACATAGCAAAGGCACGTTGGGCAAACCATATCTACAATTTTCCAAGTTTCGTGTAAATCCATTCAGCCGTTCGAGCTAAAAATGATTCCAACCGCCCTATGGAAAAATGAATGGTAAAAATGCGTATTGGGACCCCCCTTTTTTCTCGGCCCCCCTTGACGAAACCCCCCCAAATTTTATGGGGCTGCTCAGAAACCAAATGTGCCATTTTCCTGAAAATTTCAGCCAATTCCGTCTACAAATGCCAAAGTTATTCGACATAGAATTTTCAGAAATCCCATAGGAAAAAATTCCTAACTATATATACCTACTGGCGACCGCCAGTAGGTAATATATATATATATATATATATATATATATATATATATATATATATATATATATATATATATATATATATATATATATATATATATATATATATATATATATATATATATATATATATATATATATATATATATATATATATATATATATATATATATATATATATATATATTCACTGAAAAAACCATAGGTTTCACACAAGTTATAGTTAGGAATTGCCATTAAAAAAACCTATTAAATTCTCTGAAAAAACCATAGGTTTGACACCAGTTATAGTTAGCTGGAAATTTTACTGACATGAAACCATTGAAATTCCCACGTTATAGTTAGTTGGACTCACTATAACTTGCGCGCCTGCAATGCACTGCTGATGACGTCACATAGTACATCACTCATGACATGGTCAGTGACATCACTCATGACATCACTGATGACACCATCCAGTGAATGTGTGTCTTTCTGAAAAATAAATATGTTTTATGTATGTATATGTAAAGGTCGATGGAAGAATAAATGTTTAAATAAGTGTCTTAATGGATGTTTTTTTAAAAAAAAATTGATTGGTTAACTGGCTTGGTTAAGTGTATCTTAGTGAATACATATATTAGCGAGTATTGTTTAAATATTTAAATGTTTGTATCAGTGTTTCACTTTGTGTATAAGTGGCTGCATGGGTTGGTGAGTAGCTACATGTGTGTGTATATGCGCTATTAGATTTTTTTTAGTATCAGTATGAGTGTCTGTATGGTTTGGTGGGGGTGTTACTTAGCACATAGATGCATCAATGACTAACTCACTGTTTGTATGTGTTTTGAAGACAGCATATGTACAGGACTGTATGGGTGGATGAGTGTGTATATGTGTGTGTTAGTGAGTGAATGACTGTCTCACTAGTGTCTTTATCAGTAACTACATACGTTTTAATCTAGTATACGTGAGTATTGATGTATATAAGTGAGTATATGTGAGAGTGAGAGATTGAAAAAGTTCTTGTTTAAATAAGTATGTTTTCTATAAGTGATTGTTTAAGAGAGTAAGTATGTGTAAGTTTCCTTAGAAGTAAGGTGGTAGTGTGTGTATACCTGTATATGCAAATAAATGGATGTTCAATAGTTTATTTGCATGTGTGAGTATGTGTGTAAGTAATTTTTGGATGACTGTCGGTGTGTAACAGGATGTATAGGTGTATCACTACATATGATGCGTGAGTATATGTATGAGTGACTATATAGAACTGTTGGTGAATGAGTGGTTGTGTATATAGATGGTGGAATTACTGAATTGGTTGTTGTAACTGGAATGAGTATCTCCATTTTTTTGAAAATGTTACGTTTCTATTTTTGAATATGTGTTTCAAGGGTTACATTACACTGAAAGGAGGTCTGTCACTCTGTTACAAGGATGGTGTCATCAGTGATGTCATGAGTGATGTCACTGACCATGTCATGAGTGATGTAATATGTGACGTCATAAGCAGTGCATTGCAGGCGCGCAAGTTATAGTGAGTCCAACTAACTATAACGTGGGAATTTCAATGGTTTTATGCCAGTAAAATTTCCAGCTAACTATAACTGGTGTCAAACCTATGGTTTTTTCATTGAATTTGATAGGTTTTTTAAATGCAAATTCCTAACTATAACTGGTGTGAAACCTATGGTTTTTCCAGTGAATTTACCCGTAAGCGCACCGGTAAGCGGAGTCTTGTGGCGCACCTCGGTGCACGTACAGGTGAGCGTCCCGATACCGCACCCAAAAAAAAATAATGAATGAGTGAGCATGAGGGAAGGGGACTGAGAGAGTGATGTTAAGAGAAAGAGAACTAGAGGGAGGAACACAGAGGGACTGTGTAATAGAAAGTAAGACAGAGAAAAGGTGTAAGAGGGTGTAACTGAGAAAAGGAAAATGAATAAGGGAGTGAAAGAAGAGAAGAGAGAGAAAGAAGACTTAAGCAGAGGTACTGGGAGAATGTGAGTCGGTGTTGAAAGTAAAGGGAAGGAGAGTAAAGGATAGGGAATGAGGGGTGGTGACGGAACCAGAGTAAAGGAACAGCAGTGAGGTGGGTAAGAAAAGAGCAGTGAGTGTAAGTAAAGAGGGGTGAAAGAGGGTGGATAAAAGTGAATAAGGGTAAGACATGGGGAGTGAAGCAGAACAGAAAGGTAAGTGAGGGAGTGTGGGTGAGTTATTGGGAGTGAGCATGATGAAAGAGTAGTGACAGAGTGAGAGGACAGAGACAGTGAGGGTGAGAGAGACGGAGTGAGGGAACGGGAGTGAGGAACTGTGAGGACAGAGGGACTGAGAGAAGAAGTGAGAGGAGTGGAGTAAGTGAGTAAGGGAAAGGGAATGAGTGAGGGAGTGAACGAAGGGAACAGAGGGTAAGGGAAGTAAAGTAGGGGGGTCTGAAAGAAGTTGAATGTGGTAGGAAAGTAAGTGAAATAGAAGTAAACATGGAGGATAAGAATAATTGAGGGAAGCAGAGTAAGGAAACAGGGGTGAGGTAGGGTGAGAGAATAGTAGTGAGGTTAAAGCAAAGGGTGATGACAAACTAAATTGTTTTAGGCACACTTACCATATAATTAATGTAAACTTAATTACATGTTTTTACTACATTTTATATCTGTGAAAGAAAGAAGAAAAAATAAGTTATAATTAGTAAAATATATATTTTAAAATAGAAGAGACAGGTCAAGAGGTTAAAAATCATAAAAGTGTACTAAGAAATAAAGTAAGAGTGAAGGACACAGAAAGGGAATTAAAGTAATGTAGAAGGACAAAAAGAGGGAAAAAGAAATAGAAGGAGAGCAAATTACTAAGACTAAGGCAGATACATTCAGTGACAGAGAGGAAATGAAGAAGAGAGAAATGAACTGAAGGTAAGTAAGATACTAAAAGAATGTGAGTTAGCAAAACTAAATCAGGAAAGAGGAGTAAATAAAAGGGGAATGAGTGAGAGAGAAAGGAGTCTGATTGAGGATGCATTTACAAGAATGAGGAATGGAAGATGACAGAGTGAGTGAAGGGGAGTCACAGAGTGAAGGGATGAAGGGAGTGAGGATAATATAGAAGGATTTAGGGAAAAGGAGTGAACTATAGAATAAATTGTACAACATCCTAGATAGTTTATTTTTGCTGTTCTCAGAATATATTGAATTTCACTAAAAACAGTGAGTTCAAACTATTCATCATATGACAGCGGGGAAAAAAACACACAAAAAAATATAAACTTAAAAATCACATATGTACACTAATCTTTCATTCACTTACTTTTGCTTTCAGCCAAATAGTACATCATGAAGGTCCTTTTCGTTGAAAAATACTCTGCTGTTCTCTAAAACTTCCATTTCATCGACTTTCTATAAGAAAAGCTCCAAGAACATCTGAAATATGTCTCAATGTTTTCATTTCCTCCTTGTGTTGAGTCATGACTCGTTGCTCATTCCTTCACCCTTCCTTAAGGCCAAATAGTGTCAGATGTATCAGTATGTTTTCAAATTACTCAAAACAAACTCTGAAATTACCGTTTTCCCGACGCTCTGAAAGAAGACCTCATACAACATTTTCACAATGTTTAAATATTCATATTTCCATCTCTGGATCACTCATGTTCAACATTTCCTGTAATACTGATATCACTTACTATGAGATCCACTTACAGTACCTATATGAGAACTTGAATTTTTATATTATCTTGATCACTTTAACTCACAATATAATTTTTAAACAGTAGACTAATGTTTATTAATTGCTCCCGTCTTCAAAGGCCAATTACCTTTACTTAAATTTTGGTTCTAAAAACACTAGGTAGGAATTTTTTAAGTCAAAAGGCAAACGTTGTTTGAAAGTCAAATGAGTATCATTACAGTAAGTCCAGCCTTTTTGACATTTTAAATGAGCTGTATAATGCCCTGATGTTGTCGAAGGACCGTCATGATAAATAATAGCTACAGTTGCAAAGGTTCTTCTTGAAATTGATACCTGAGAAGCCACAGCATTTTTAATAGAAGTTGTCAATTTAGTTCCATCAGGTCTACATCGTTGGAACATTAAAATGACATACTGACCATACGTTTGTATAAATAATTTGGACAGCATTGGACACTTACATTGGGTACACACCATATTATGATCAGCTGCTTTAACTAGATTATTAAAAGACACTGATTTGCAGTCTGGTAAAGTCAAATATATAAATCTTTCAGTGTCTATTCTAGTACTACTTGATAAACTACAATTGTCGCAGTCATGCTGCCATTGATAAGAAAGGCTAAAAAGATTTTCTACATCTACTCCTTCATCTTCCAATACACCAAACATATACATTAAAAATTCCTGACAATCCTGCTGAATATTCTGTGAAAATATTTTTTGACTAGAACATATGTCTAAAAGATTTCGAATTTCTGAAACACTTTCTAATTTTGCCCTATCACTGCTACATTTCTCGAACACAGAATTCAATAAACCGCAGAATCTTTGATCCCAATTTTCAACAATCTGTTCTTGTAAAGTTTGAAGAAAAAAAACAACATTAACTACTGCATTAGCATAGCAGTTGACACCGGAACTGTTTTCAAACTGAAATCCAACAACATCTTCAACAGAATCCTATTCTTTCTGCTTACAATTATAGTTTCATCTACTTTTTGTCTTTTTGCTACTACCTCACTGCAATTATTCTCTTTTCTTCATTTTCGGCCTACCATACGTTTTTCAAACAGAGGATATTGAGGCAAATGTGGAGCATACTCTCTTCTTAACCTATTGTATTCTTTAACACAATCTAGATCTGCACAAATCTTTGTCTCATCACACTTAATCAAGTACAATCCTGATAAAGTTCTGACTCGTGATAATGCCACATATGCCATACCCTCTTTAAACACAGAACTTCCAATGTTCACCAAAGCACTATCTACACTTAAACCTTGAGATTTATGAATTGTCACCGCATATGCCAAACAAACAGGAAACTGTTTTCAGGGAACATATAAGTCTTTTACAAGCAAAAATCTAGCAGAACAACGACTGATTTGTTGTACTTGCTCAATTCAATTCCGTCTTTATTTCTATAATTCACAAAATCAACAACATGACCCATTGCTCCATTTACCAGACCTCTTTCAACATTCAAATTCCTTCTCAAAATGATACGACAATTTAAACACACATTCAGAGTCTTTTCAAAACCAGCAGTTTTAGATATACTCTTCTCTAATGAATCCAATTTTGATTTCAAATTTTCTGACAAAATAAGTGTTGCGTCCATATGCTCTATTTTATCTATAGCTTCCAGTTTCACAATCTCTTCATTTTCTAATTTTAACATTTTGTTGTTGAAAATGGAACATTCTTGTACAGTTGGCATCAAACATATCCCAGATTTGTTCTAAGTAATTTTCTTAAAAATATTCTCTGAAAGAATGTTTTCATTTGGATACAAATTTGAAATTAATCGTGCATGTAAAGCTTCTTTCCCATGCTCACTTAGTTTTCCGATTCTTACATCTTGTAGAATATTTTTATAATCTTCATCCTTTGCCTGTCGCATATTTTCAAGCAGTTCTGCTTATTTGAAATATAACCATATATTAACGTTTCCAATGCTTCCTAGAGACTTCCTGGTATCTTCATGAGTGAGCATTTTAAACACTGGTTGTCCTTTCACTGGAGTCAACTGCAGTAGATCTCCAAAAGCAATAATGTGTTTCCCTCCAAATAACACATCATACTCTGTTCTAAGAATTTCTTGCATTCTCAAATGCACAAAAGCAAGCATTAGATTTGAAACATGCTTACTTCATCAATGATAAGAAGTTTCATTTTCTTCAGGACTCTGGAAACTTCAGAACACGCATCTCCAGATAGCTTGTTGTATTGCAATTTATTATTATGCTCAACTGGTAACATCAGTGTTAGACCTGTCTGGCCTTTTGCGTAGCCTCTCCTATTAATTATTTATTTTGTCCCCTTTTTGCCCCTCATACCTTTTTTTTAAACTTTTTGTGTCCACTGGATTATTTTTATGGTGTTGTCCTGGGGGTTAGATGCTCTTTGGCCCTCATAGACTTTTACCTCAGGCCCAGGTGCCTTTTCTGACTAGAATTCACCCAGACCTACAAAATGGTGGCCATTAACTGCCATAACGGTCATCCCTAGACAGGACCCATAGACTAGAATAGGGGCCTTCCGGAACCTTCTGGTCCCTTCTGGACCTTCTGAGGCCAGCCTATATAAGGTCAGCTGTAGTGCAGCCATTTTGTCTTGCCAGAGAGAGTCAGCTGGAGTACAGGCTATAGTACAAGGTGGGGGTAGGATATCCAGAGGGTTGACCTCCCAGTTTAGGGACGCTTCCTTATTGCTTCACCACCCCTCTCCCCTTGTAGTTACTGACTTGACCCTGCTGCGTGGGATTCCTGGAGACCCTGGGTGCCTGACTGACCCATAGCCAAGAAGGAAAGGGCTAGGAGTGGTTGAGGGTGACTGAACTACTGGGGAATTCAGTCCATTGCCCAGTAGGAAAGCCCTCGCTAAATTCTGGAAGTGAGATACCAGGAAGAATTAAAGATTGAGACTGTGGGGTTAATTCAACTGAACTACCCTTTTCAGACCTCCATGTGAGCTGGGTAACTGATTGCCAACCTGCTATCTTTCCAACCGGATCCCCCCCCTGTACCTGTGTTAGCAGACTGCCTTCGTAAAAGTAGCGGCACACCAGGAGGGAAGGAAGAGTCCGAGTGTCTGGGACAGGGCTCACAGGTGGAGTGGGCGTGAAAGGCAGGTAGCCTCATTCTTTCCTGGGCTGGCGAGGACGAACGGAGGCTTGTGAGGGAAAAGCCTCTCCCCTATCTGCGCAGGCTCGATAGCGCGAACTCCGGTCTCTGAGCCGCTAATCCCTTGCCCCTGCCCGGTCAGGTTGATTCCCTTAGGAAAGGCGGAGTGCAAGAAGAAGAATCACCGTCACGGAGCGGGCTCAGTCTCGGAGCCGCTAATCCCTCGCACCTGCTCAGTCAGGCCGCTTCCTCAGGAAAGGCAGAGTCAGCGTTCAACGAGGAAGCGGGAGCGACGCGAGCATTTGGCTCCCCTCAGCTTGTGTGGCCCTCTTCATCCCACACCAGCTCCGACTCCAAGCGGCTGGTCCTGCGGGTGAGGCGGGTGTGGCAAGCATCGGACCTCCTCAGCTCGTGTGGCTCTCTTCACCCCGCGCCAGCGCTGTCCCCAAGCGGCTGGTCCTGCGGGTGAGGCGAGCACATTCTGCCAGAGTCAATTGGGGTGGTCCTACCCTCCCCCGGCGGTCCAAGACTATGGCCTGAGGGCCCACCTTTGAGAAGTAAGGAGTGTGTATTGGGGAGCTAAAGATCGGAGTACTTCCGATAAAGGGGTGAAGGGCAGCCTCTTTTCAGGGGTCTAAATAAGAGGGGGTTATTCAAGCCAGGAGCCTTCAAGACTTCCCCCGCTGACCTGATCACCCTAATGCAGAGAATGGAACCTGTTTTATCGATCAGCTGATAATTATACCTCTTTGTTCCAGATTAGAGGAGAGTTTTCGTGGGACAATAGAGTGGGGGTTAGGGGCCATTGTTACTTGGTGCTGTCAGGGAATAGACAGTAGACACCACTTGTGGAACCCCAAGGTTACCTGAATTTACAAAGTAAACCGCTGTTATTCGTAAGAGCCCTTGTATTGAATTCTTTTGCATGTAAAATGGAGTTATGAGGATTCTTCTTTAACATCCAGTAATTGGTGTAAACAATGTTCAAATGTGAATTTCTGTACTGACAAAGATTATAAGGTGGGAAGAGAACAGAGTATTATTTTTATAAAGCAGCACGTATTTTCATACAATATTGTGGTGTAGTGTCCTTTTTGTGTGGAAGTGCATTGTGTTACTGCTGGGTGGTGTGCAACCTTTACACATGTGCCTCTAAAAACTGACTGTCTTACCCTAGGCCAGGCTACCCTATGTGACCTGGCAACTCTACGTCCAACAATCAGTAAACGATGTAGAGTAATCCCTTTAATATTATGTGCTGCCAGCCCAGTTGGAGCGGTTACAACACAAGACAGCGGTGATTCAGTCCTTTTCTGCAGATAAATTGCAATTGCTTTAATCAGAAAACTTTTTCCAGTTCCCGCTTCTCCACTCACGTACAGTCGGACAGGCCTAAATGATGTACATGAGCACTCTTTTTTGTCATGACTGAATCCATGTTCAATCTGTTCTGTGACTTCGTCATATATCTGTTCCTGCTCAACGTTTAGTTGTTTCACCAAATCTTCTAAGTTAACTACATCCTCTTGAGCTCTTTCCACCTCATCCATGGCAGTGGCAGCTTCATTTTGGATAATTGGTCCTCCTAGTGGATCCTGACTCAATGAAGTAGAACTCTGACTGTCTTGAGAACTGTCTCTAGCAATCTCTGCAGCAATTGTGGCTTCTTGCTCTATTTTTTTGTTCAACATTTGCAGATAATTTGGAAAAACAGGACATTCTATGGTATTGTTGGTTGCTTTAAAAGAATCTTCGTAACAGAGAAAATCTCCAAGTAGTTCCTCTTCTGTACGCCATGGCTTAAAGAGTTGCAAAAGAGCTAAATAGTAAAATTCCCTTTTGTCTGGAGATTCGCAACTCAATTTTCGATGATTAATCAAATTGCCTTTTCTCTGCTTCACTAGACATCCTTCACACCCAATGACAGCATATTTTCCATTATTGATATCTTCTGTGATGTTCCTCTTATAACTATAGTTTTGCAGAACGTCTTACAAACAAGTGTTCTCAAGATGACTACTTCTATTTGGATAGTATGTATCCAACATGTTTGTCTTCAAAATATCTGTACTGTTTGGTTCTTTCTCCGCCAAATACTCAATTTCTTGTACAGATTTCAAAACTCGGTTTCGTGTTGCAGCAAGACCTAGACTCACCCAAATGATTGTTCTAGAGTTGGCATAGAGACTTGCTGATGATAACCCATCTGAACATTCATATGCTCCAATTTCTAGATGCGGCAACATCTTCAGACTGAAACTGTATAATTTTTTACTTATACTCTTTTCATGTGAATTGTCCTCCCACATTTCCTTCAGTTCTGTCTTTTCTTTTTTTGTGATGTAAGACGTCACATATCGAGCCACAGCAATAGAGTTGCCAGCAACGAACTGAATATCCATGTTAGCATTCCACATGGACAAAATCACTGGGTTGTAGTCGTTGATGTACTTGGACTCTTCGTTTCTTTTTAAATTGTATGTATTTTTTGGTGATTTTCTCATCACAGTATGTCGCAGAGAAGACATCAAATTATTTACTCTTCCTTTAGAAATCACTGGTCGTGGAAACCCGAAACGACATTTTGTGTAGAACTTGTCCTTGTTTCTGAATTTTCGACGACAGTACTTTCCACAACGATGGGATTGAAAGCGTAAAACTTGTTGCCTTAAACTGTTTTCTTCGGTAGTTTTCGGAACAGCACATGTTGAATATTCTTCAATGCAACTCATCACTGTGTCATCCGAATCAGTTCCAAATGTGGGTGCATCTTTAATCCATAACAACATATGTATGTGAGGAGCACCTCTCACTTGATACTCCATTCTCCAAAAGAAATCCAAAACCTCTCCAAGGGGAGGATTTTTTTTGTTGGTAATAAAAGACATCATAGCTTCAAATCTATGATTAAAATATCTGCATACAATCACTGGATCCAAAGAACACAGTTCTCCAGGTGTTTTGAATTCTATATTTTGTATGTTTCCATTTGCCTCTCGTAGAAATTAAAGTAAGTCGTCCCATGCATACTCAGCACAGCTAAGAGTGAGGAACCATGTAGAGTTCCTAAGTTTCTTAGCATACATTTCAATTCCCCATGACGACGGAACCAATACTCGTTTGTACCACGCTGACATGCCATGAGATTGATTAGCTGAGATTCCAAAATACTGTCTTGCAGATTGACTTTCTCCATAAAGTCACTCGCCGAAACATTTTGCAGATGTGCTCCACTTTTCAGTATATGGTTCACTGCATAAGAAAGCCCAGACAAGTCACTTTCATACAGTAGATGAAACAAATACGGAATGCATTGACGAAACCTTGGATCTTCAGCATATAAACTTAAAGTCCGGTATTCAGCTGCAGGAATTTGAACTGGTCGATCGTCATATCGTCCACCTCGACCTGTTGGAAATAACTGTGGAAAACAACGAGCTTCCAAACTTTCTTCCCATACACTAATGGGACTTCCTTTTGCTGCTTTCATTTGAAACAAGTCAATTGCATTCCCCATTACTTCTTTGGAATGCAAAGGATGAACAGTATAATATTCATATATTTCTTCACTTCTAGACACATCAACTTTTTCAATTTGGCCGGCTGAACAATCACTGTCTTCTTCTGTAGATGTTTCCTCTGCTCCAACACATACATGTTTGTAGTACTCATTGTTTTTGACCAAATACAACGTTGCCTTTTTGATTTTCCTAACATCCACTAAATCATGCTAGATTTTCTTACTCTTTGTCAGAACCCCATTCACTAGAATAACCAGAGGTTCCTCTTCCGCTTTTTCTACACCAATTGTATCAATATTTTTCTTGAAATCTAGAGGCAAATAAACAACTCTTCCCTTTAATCCTCTCTGTAAATCTGAAGGAGGCAATTTCCCTATATTAGGCTCCATGCGAACAATAGCCTGAAAAGGATGGACACATTGAATCAAAATAGATTTATAGGTATTTAAATCCATCAATTCAGAAGGAATGTCTACCAACTCAAGATCATTATGAACAGCTCTAGCAGGCATTCTGTTTTCATTTAATTTTTTAAAACAATAATTACAAATACGCTGATCAGAACTCAAATCAAAAGAATTCTCCACCAACAAATAAGTTGCAAAATCCTTCCATTCACTATTATTTTCCATTTCACTTTTTACATATAAATCAACTATCCTAGTCTGAATCTTATAATGAGCCCGTCGACAACACACACAAGTAAAATTAGGCCTTTCACTTGATTTCACCTTAAACTTGGTAATTTCCTGGTCAAACATTTCTGTACTTGAAATCTGTACATTGTCTTCCACATTACCTTCTATTACTGTATCAATTTCTACACTGTCCTCTTTTTCACCAAAATAACAAAACTCAATTTCTTCACAAATGTTCACATCTAATTCAGATCCATGCAAAAGAGCACTGCTTAACTGTTTAAGCTTAAGTGCTGGACATTTTGCATAATACAACCTTCTCACTAATTTCCTCATTTTATTATGATGCACTGCTAACATCCTAAAATGATGAAAAACACTGACATACTTTTCTAGAAAGACAAGCCAGTGAATGCCCATGCAAACCTGTGTTTTCTCTCACTGTGCAAGGATCTAAGTCTTGCAACATCTTCATTTTCTGTTTTATACTTTTCCTACTATATGTACGTAAGAAATTACAAAGCAAATCGATTGAATCCTGCCGCACACTACAAATACTACTACACATCCAAGTGTAGACTGGACCCTTAGTACGTCTCCTTAAAACTTCATCAGCTAACACCTCTTCTGCATCTCTAGACACAAATTTCTCTTTTTCCATCGGACGACCGTCTTTCAGCTCATATGCTCGGCCACTGGTCAACTGCATGCACCAAAACATTCTCCTGGAAGTAACTCTCCTCATTAAAAAATGGCTCAGAACTCAAACTATCATCCATTCTCCAGAAAAAACTTCACAAAAATTAGTCCGATTAATTATTCTTTTCCATCTACTGTTCGATTTGAAAACATCAATTGCCTTGTTAAGTATCCTAATTCTATTGATTACTAAAATAAATAATTTTTTCTTAACTTCAAAAGCCTGATCAACAATCTTCTCTACACTTTTCTTTTTCTTGTAAAAAGCAGCTCTCTGTTTACCTTTCTTAACCTTTTTTAACAAATTTAAAACTACCCTATTGCGAAACATTCGTCTACGAATGTCCCTAAATTGGTTTTGCCTTCTATTCCTATACATACTGTTCTCTCCTGCTCCAGTAGTAACATTTTTGGGGGGCCTCTCCTTCCTTTTCAAATTTGCTCTCTCCTTCTGTGTATTCACATTCCCATTAACTTTTTTTTATCTACATATATCTACATATATCTACATATGTTCTGAAAAAAATACTTAGTTGTCTTACCAGGAGCTTTTTTTGTGTTTTTTGAAGTATTAGTTGTAGGGGAGTGCTTTAACCCCTTAAGTGCTGCTGACGGCCAATGGTCGTCAGCAGCGCTACCTCCCCAGTGCTGCGCACGACCATTGAACGTCCATTCAGCACTAGTTCTAATGGACAGCGCAGCACTGGGGAGAAATGTTTACACGCAGCTAAGGTGTTAATTCCGTTGCTGTTTTTGATTTTTTCCGCTTGGCATCTTTCCTTCTCCTCTGCATTGAGGGCATATTTCCTTACTATTAAAATCTTGATTTCAATCTGTGGTAAAGAAAAAAATAACACATTATAGACCACTATTACCAAACAACAAAGCAATGACAATAAGCAAACAATATAAACACTAGTTTACAACATATCTAAGTTTATACCACAGCAACTAGAGCATCGACGTTCAAGGGCTTTCCCATGGGTTCTGTTATTGATTATATTTTTGTGACCCCTGCCATTCTTGATTCCACCATTTCCTATTGCACTGTGTTTTCCCCTTTTAGCGACCATAACCCTGTTTTTCTGTCGACCCGATGGGGGGGAGCTTTGGGACCCACGCCAGGGCAGTCTAAACAGGGATATATTCTCCGCCCAACAGATCAAGGCAGGCGTCTGAAGTGGGGGAATGTGGTGGCAGACGATTTTTATCGAAACATCGGTCAAGAGATTGAAGAGCAGATTAAAATCTGCCAAGATCCGACCGTCCCAGGCAATGATACCATGGCCGCATTTCAATCAATATGCCACACCGTGGCTGAGAACCTTACGGCGCCAAGGGGTAGGGGAGATCCAAAGCCACACAAATGGTTTGACTCTGCATGTAGCAAGGCCCTTAGAGCGCTAAAAGCGGCCCTTAAAGCTCAACCTAGGGACAGGGCTCTGGTCTCAATGTCGAGAAAAGCGTACAGGATTGCCACTAAATCTAGAAGGGATAGCATCAAGCAGGAGGCCTTGGAAAAATTAACCGACATTAACATCTTGCGGGACAGCAGGCAATTCTGGGCTGTAGTAAATCACCCTTATTTCTCAGACTCTCCCAATGCAGACACTGACTGCGTAATACCAGATGAGAAGTGGCTAACCCATTTCAGTTCTGTCTATGGTGAGTCGGGGGACCGGCCGCATTCACAAAACTGTGCTAGTTTGTTGGTCACACCTCTACAGTTTAACAGCGGGGAAGTGGAAAAAGCAATCTGCGCCACAACTAGGAATAAAGCCCCTGGCCCAGACGGGGTGCCTGCTGACTTTTATTTACATTCCCCGAAACTCTGGGCTGGCATCCTGGCCAACGTGTTCACAGCCGCAAATACCTCGCCCCCCCCAAACACGTGGGCTACTTCCACCATAGTGCCTATATTTAAAAAGGGCCGAAGGGACGATCCAGGGTGCTACCGACCCATCTCCCTGCTCGACTCTGCTATCAAGATCCTGGGCAGAGTCCTTTTAGTCAGACTAAGAGACAGCCTGGAGGACTGTGGGGGCCTGGCTGATATACAGTATGGCTTCAGGGAAAAAAGGGGCACGATAGAACAGTGCTCAAATCTCCACCTCTTGATTGCCAAGTATACGGTGGCCAAGGAGGGGTCCTTGTATCTAGCATTTATGGACCTCTCCTCGGCCTTCGACTTGGTCAACAGGTCTAAGCTATGGGAAATTCTAATTAACATGGGAATTGATGTAGACCTGGTGGCGTTTATAGCATCTATGCATCAGGACTTATTTGCTGCTGTAAGAGTAACCAAGGAGGGAAGATGCACGTCACGTTTTAGATCTTTACGTGGCGTTAGGCAAGGATGCATACTGGCCCCCCTGTTGTTCACCATCTATATAAACGACCTAGGCAAACACTTAATCGGGGCAGCAAGCGACGTTCCGCGTGCAGGAGAAGTTAAGATCCCTGCTCTCCTATACGCGGACGACGCTGTACTAATAGCTCGCACAGGGGTATGCCTTCAAAAACTGCTAGATGCATTTGGGTCCTTTATGGACCGGTTGGACCTGAGGGTTAATGCCTCCAAATCGCACACTATGGTCGTAGGTAGACAAGGGAAAAGGGCCAAGAGAGGAATAAAAACCTTTTTTTGTAAAGGGGAGATAGTCTCAGGAGTCCCCGTGTTTCCCTATCTAGGAGTCCTTTTTGATAGCAGGGGTACCTGGGGCCCACAGATACGGGCAAAAAGCCTAGCGGTCACTAGAACATCCATGGCCATCTTAAGCTTCGCTAAAAGGCTGGGCCATAGACCTATGAAGGCCATTACCCAGGTTTATAACAGTAAAACCCTTCCCGTGGCCTTGTATGGTGCCTCCTTATGGGGCTACGTACGCCTAGACAAAATCCAGGTAGCTGAGAATAGTTTTCTACGTTCAGTCCTGTCCCTCCCCCAATCCTCCCTGTTTTTTTCCATTCATTCAGAACTTGGTATGGATTATATCCAGGACAAACTAAGACTGGCTCCACTAACATACTGGCTTAAGACCTGGCTAAACCCTGATCTATCATTAAACCACATGATCATGAGGGATGTGATGAGTTTGGAATACAGCCACACGATACCATGGCTGGCGTATTTGCACAAATGTTTTAATGAACTAGGACGCCCAGATTTATTCACCTCTCCCTCGTGTATTACAAAGCAGGATGTGCGTTTCATAAAAAAACAGTTTATGTCTAGGGCATACATGTTGCGAGAAGAAGTCGAATTATTTAAACCCTCCGTCCGAACACACTACTTAACACTCCAGTCACTTGCAATTGAGCCTTATTTATGTTTTGTCACAAACCCCTTCCACAGATTTTTGTTAACAAGATTCAGATTCAATATCATTCATTTTTATTTGGGCAATTTTAACAAATGGATGAAACCTGAGTTAGCACCACCTTGCACCTGTGACAATTTTTCTGTTCAAGACAGTTTACATTTTGTTATGTTTTGTGACTTCTTCTCCGCCCAAAGAAAAAAATACCTGCTACCAGTCCTAAGAGAAGCTGGCTTCTCCCAGGTGAGACCAGCAATGCTATATTTACAATCACTGGGCAACATTTGTATTACTTTTGCCATGGCCAATTTCCTGGTGGCAGCAACCAGAGCTAGAAGGAGCATGAACTTGGAAAATTTATGTACATAACTGGTCTTTTAAATATTTTAAATGCATTTATTCAATCAAATTAACTTGCTGACAAATGAAATTGTTTAATTCTTTTTTTAACTGTAAATAATACTGTTTTTATGTACTTTGTATGATTTTATCAAATCGAATAAAGTTAATTTGACTGACTGACTGACACAGCAACTATGTAACTAGGAGTAAGACAGAGAAAAAGAGCTAGAGGGAGTAACACAAAGAGATAGAGAGAGTCAGACAAAGAAACAGGTAGAGGGAGTAAAACATAGAGAAGGAGTAAGACAGAGAGAGTGTATATTATGTTGTAAGACAGAGAAAGGATGTAATAGGGAGAGGGAGTAAGTCAAAGAAAGGGAGAAAGGGAGTAAGTCAGAAAAAGGGTGTAACAGGGTGTAAGACAGAGAGAGGGTGTAAGAGGATGTAAGACAGAGAGAGGGTATTAGAAGGGGAGAGGATGTAAAAGAGACTAAAACAGAGAGAGCCTGTAAAAGGGAGAGAGAGAGGGTAAGTTTGAGGGAGGGTGTAAGATGAACTAAATCAGAGAGAGGATGTAACAAGGAGTAAGTTAGACAGAGGGTGTAACAGGAAGAGAGGAAGAGAATAAAAAAGTCAGACAGTGGGAGAGAGGGTGTAAAACAGACAAAAGGTGTAATAGGGAGTAAGTCAAGGAGAGAATGTTATAAAGAGAAAGGTTGTAAGACGGAGTAAATCAGGAAGAGGATGTAAGGGAGAGTATGACTTAGAAATTGCTGTAAAAAAGAGAGAGAGGGAATAAATCAGAGACAGGGTGTAAGAGAAAGTAAGTCAAAGAGAGAGTGTAAGAGAGTGTAACACAGAGTCAGGATGTAAAAAGGAATAAGTCAGATAGAGGGTGTTAGAAGGGGACAGGTGGAAAAATAGAGTAAGTCAGGAAGAGAATATAAGAGAGACTAATACATTCTTGATAATGCTTGGTAAAGAAATGTTGGTGCATAAAGGAATTGTATTTTGTAAATGAGTGAGGTTTCAGTAGTGTAATGAAATGCTTGTACATATGAACTGTGCTCTGTTTTTTAAATGTTATTAAAAAAGATTTCGGGCACATGAATTGATTTTACATTATGGACAAGGAATAGATAGTATCTGCATGATTTAAAAAATATATTAGCACATTTCACAATCATGTCACCTGTGTTATCTCAGATTAGTAAGCAGATTGTGCAGATGAGGTGAGGACTGTCCAGGGGTGCAGAGGAGGTGAGGCCTGGTCCAATAGTGCAATGGACAGGACTCACCTCCTCTGACCCCTAGACAAACCTCACCTCCTCCGTACCCCCTGGACAAGCCTCAATCTATTAGATATAATAGATCATAACAGGATGCAGATGAGGTGAGACATGACCAGAGGTGCAGATAAGGTGAGGCCTGTCCTGGGAAGCAGAGGTGGTGAGGCCTGTAACTAAGAGTGCTTTGGACTGCACTTCATGAAGCCTCTCCCCCACTGCACTCTTACACACAGGCCTCACCTCCTTTGCACCCCTGGACAGGCCTCTCTCCCACTACACTATTGAACACAGGCCTCACCTCCTCTGCACCCCTGTACAAGCCTCACCTCATCTGCAACCCTGAACAGGCCTCAACTCATCTGCACCCCTGGACAGGCCTCACCTCATCTACACCCCTGGACAGGCCTCACCTCATCTGCACAATCTACTTCCTAATCTGACGAAACACAGGTGACATGATTGTGAAAGGTTCAAATATATTTATTTAATCTTACAGACACTATTTATTCCTTCTCAAAAAAGTAAAAGCCATTCATTTGCCCCAAAATCATTTTTTAAATAACATTTAAGAAACAATGCGCTGGGCCTACGTACAAGCATTCAATTTCACTACTGAAACCTCACTATTTCACAAAATACAATTCCTCTTTCTTGCAAACATTGATACCAAACATTATCAAAAAACATGACACAAACCAACAAGAAAGAAGGTCAATCTGCTTCCTAATCTGAGGTAACGCAGGAGACATCATTGTGAAAGGTTCAAATATATTTATTTAATCAGGAAGACACTATTTATTCCTTCTCAAACATGTAAAAGCCATTCATTTACCCCAAAATCGTTTGTTAAATAACATTTTAGAAACAGAGCGCAGGTCCTATGTACAAGCATTCCATGTCACTACTGAAACTTCTCAATTTTACAAAATACAATTCCTCTATGCAGCAAAATCTTTTTACCAAGCATTATCAAAAAACATGATACAAAGCAACATTAAAAAAACACAATCTGCTTCCAAATCTTCTCCATAGAGCATACAAGTCTCTAGCTATATTAAATGAATCATTACTTACCTTTGCAAATGCTTTGGGAGATTGAGAACAGTGTCAGACACACACACCATTTTTTCTTTAGCAGAGTAAAAGGTATGCACTCCAGACACTTCAACCATGACCTGCACAGAAAACCTCTAATTCTACACACATAAGCCTCATGTCAACCAATTAAAAATCTTCCCTTACTATTTTCAAACCAACACCCTTCCCCCCTCAGCCCTTTCAACCTGTTACCATAGCAACTCCCTCCTCACTGAATTCTCAGGTTTAAAAGTTTATTCTACAATGTTGCAAATGAACACAGCAAGGATGTTTGACCTCTCAATACACCAGCTTATCCGTTTCTTTAAATGACTTTTTCTTAACCATTCAAATTACTTCTTTCACAGAACAGAACCATGCACCCTAACTTTCAGTTTTCAACTATCTGAATTTACCAATTATTGCTTGTGATTCAAGAGCAGTAAAACTCCACAGTTATTTTTTTGTAAACTCCTACTGTTCCAACTGACATTTCATTACCACACTTCATCTGACTGCACCAGAACCTTCTCTCACCATTAGGTATGGGCGGAAAATCCGTTTCGCTCGCGGATTTTGCGGATTTTCGGGAAATTCGCAATCCGCGAGATTGGCGAATCTCCCGCAATATCCGCAAATCCGCGAGCAGCGGATTTTGCTCGCACTGCTCGCACTGTTCGCGTGAGTTCGCGGCTTCCCAGTACAACTTCGCGCCCCGCGAATAAGTGCTAAATTGCAGAAATACGATCTTAGCAAAACTGAAACTACTTGCCAGGTTCAAAAGTTCAGGCTCATCATTAGTAGCCATTTCCTGTAGTGCTTCCTGAGGGGCCCCTCCAGAGTTCAGTTGCCAGTTGCAACTATTATGTGACCCTGCTCTGAACCTCAGAATAGTTACACATATGCCACAAAGGTCCTGAATTACAGCTAAGGGAGACAAGCAGGAGCCAGGCTGGAAGTTAAAATCCATTAATCAGCCCCTAATTCATTATTGTCAGTTGGGGCAGGGCAGGTGTTGTAACTAATTTTGCAACAATGAAAGCACTTAGCAAGTGCAAAAGATCACTAATCAGGGCGCACTAAGGAAGCAGGTGCCAGCTAAAAAAATATTCTGTGACACATTAATCAGCCCCAAATTAATTCAGGTCACTTGAGGCAGGGAAGGTGTGCTTTGCTTTGCCGAAAATAATGTACACTGGACAACCAGAGGGTGTGGTGATGAAACAGAGGGTGGCATGGGTGGGCCAGAGGGTGGCATGAGTAGTCAGAGAGTGGCAGTGGTGACAGAGAGTGGCAGTGATGAAGAAGAGTGTCCCAAACAGGCTGGACACGTAGAAACAACAAGTTCGCAAAACTTGCGACCCGACAGGTAAGTTCGCAAATTGCGAAATTGTAAAAACCCTCGCGAACTGGCAGAAATACGGGCGAACACAAAAAAAAATCTGCAAATTCGCGGGAATTTGCGGATTTTGCGGATTGCGAGTTCGCAAATCCGCAAAATTCGTGAACGCGAGATCCGCAAAATTCGCCCATGCTTACTCACCATGTATTCTGTCTGTATTATTGGATATAGCTACATCCACTGGGCTCAAAGGTATGCAGCTATCAGAAATTTTCAGCACCTTGATTTACCAAATGTGGACATCAAGTGGATTGACCAGAGAGGATTGAGATGTCACCAATTGATACCATTGGTGAAAACCTTTTTGCATCTGCCACACCCTGACCTCTTAATTGTGCACTGTGGTGGAAATGACTTGGGGACTTTGACAGGGGTAGGTCTGGAAATGCTTTTAAAGGACACCTTTGGTCAATTGATGGCACTTTTTCCACAAACTGCCTTGGTATATTCCAATATATTTTTCTTCAATCAAAGCGGGGGGGAGAAGGAAATCAACGATCCAACCAGTTTCCTTTGGCTCAAATCTTTAAATCAGTGGGGGGTTGGATCACTTGTCCTGCCAACCTGGATTACTCAGGTATTCGGTACGTCCCTCTGTAAAAAACCCTCATACACTCGAGATGGAATCGTGGGTAGCAGTATATCTTGACTCCGCTGAATTTATCGAGTGTCTGCATAATCACAGGGTTCTTTGGTATGCAGCCTCCGCCCGGAGGTAGTCATCCAAGGTTGTGTGCAGTAGTGTCCAGTGATTAGTGAAAGTGGTGAATTTAAAATAACTCGAAGAGCCAGAGCGTGAATTTTATTATTCTGGGTTCGAGCTAGTGAAGTTGAAAATATCTTTGGTATGCGATCTGAGAATTATTAGGGTTCTCTTCGCTACCTATTTTCGTGGGTTAAAAGGTTGACATGTTTCAGCCCTTATTCGTCAAAGTGATCGTCGGGCTTTCTTCAGGACCAGGTGAGGAGGTGGGAAGGGATCATTAATATCACCTTCTTTATGAGGTCAACTTTTGTGCCTGTGGAAAAAGGGGGATGTGTCAGTTTAAGGGAGGGTGTTTCATTTTTTTTTTTTTTCAGAAAATCACAAAATACACATTTATTTAGACACTTCAAGGAGCTGTGTTGAATGATGGAAAACACCAGACACCAGACTCCTCCCAAGACTGAAAACACAGGCAGTGTATATACAAATCTCAATGGTCAGAGGGGATCTGTTGGGCTGGGTAGTGGAGCCAATGGAGTGGGGTGATGTTGTCACATTCCTTCGGGCCCTGGATGCCTTGGTGCACTTTCCCTTGCGTGTTTGTAAAAGATGCATAGGTACAATGCCCTTTGCCTGTTTATAAAAGATGCCTGTTGCACAGCCCTTTGCATGTTTATAAAACAAGGCTATGTACACAGTCCTTTGCTTTTGATGCAGCATGCTAGTGCTACAGCATGTAGGATGCTCTGAAGGGGCCATTGGAGCAGAGCGTTCCCACAATCCTGATGCAAGAGTATGAGGGCTTGACAAGCAGTTCTGAAGGCATTTTCTGCTTTCACTTTCATTAAAAGAGAAAACTGGTACTGGTACATCTTTGTGATTTGTTTGCCATGTGTTTTTGGAGGATGAGGTGATGTCCAGGGTGAATCCAAGTTTTGTGGCCTTTAGTGAAAGTTGGTGTTTGAAGTCATCAAGGTTTATGTCACTGAGGCAGGTTTGTACAGTTTCTTTATTCTTGTTAAATAACTGAAATTACCCTGTGAAAAAGGGTAAAAGAGCAGTGTGTATGTACTGAAAATCAGCAGCAACCCGCCTCGTGGCGCTCGAGTACACAATTCATTGTGTGTAATGAATGGTACTTGGGTGCACCATCTTGGTATGCACAAGAACGATTCCTATGTGCACTGTGCTGTGAATGCTTATAGACGGTGTGAGAGCACAGTGTTTTGCATGTTCATAAATGATGCCTATTGGTGCAGTGCTGCCTCTGTGTTCAGAAAAGCTGCCTGGATTCTCACTTGTTTGTGTCTTCAAAAATTGTGCCTGTGTGGACAATCACGTGTTGTTCATAAATGGTGTCTGAGAGTTATTTCCTGAATTTGTCTTTATTTGTAGTTCTTTGTTGTGCAAATTGATGGTATGTGATTTGTGCAATTCTTAATGCATTCATTATTTGTTCCTGAGTGCACCCTCATGTGTATACACTAATTACTGGAACCTGTGAGCAAAGTCTCTAGTGTGTTAATAAATTCACAATAATCTGCATGTTGATTACGTGTGTTTGCCTCTAATGTTAGTGCTTTTTTTTTTTTTTTTTTTTAATATTTTTATTTGATTTTACAACAATATGACAATACAACAAATAACACAAACCCACCCCTCCCTCCCCGGTCGAGCAGATCATAAAGCAAGAAATTGGCAATTCGACAATCATTAGTGGCTATACAAAACAATACTGAAAAGGAAAATTTAAATTAATACATTAACATTCAATTTCGTGCGATTGCAAAGTTCAGTTGCGGCTAAAGCAAAACATACTGGTTATGGCTCTATATATCATTGCATTTTAGACCATTCTATTAAGGGAGACCAAATTTTTTCTCCTTTAATCTGACTCTTCCTGCCTTTGTTTTTGTATATCGCCATCTCTAAATTAAAAATTGCTAACAATCTTGCAAACCATTGTTGATATGATGGGGCTATAGGATCTAGCCAAGCCGAGGCTATACATATTCTCATTACGGCCATCGAAATAAAAATAAATTCGCAACCAACTTTGTGGTTAGCAGGGTTTGTAACACCTAGAACTATGGTTTCATCTAATAAATTAATCGTTATTCCGAGGACCAGAGTCAGAAAGCGTGCAATATTTGTTTTAAGAGGAGTTAAGACGGGACAGGCAGAAAAGATATGTATACAGTCCGCATTTTGTAAATTGCATCGAAAACAGCATGTGCCTCTCCCACTACCCCATTTGGATATTTTGTCCGGAGTATAATACATAAAAAAACATATTTTATAGAATTGAGTTTGAAGTTTAGTAGACATAAGGATCGTTTGTGATAGCCCATACGAGCGCTCAAATTCCTCGGCGGAGATTGAGATTTTACTTTGCCACTTCTGGGTGATTTTTTGAGTATCATCCGTGAAATATTTCAGTAATAGAGAATAAATCACCTTCTTTATGAGGTCAACTTTTGTGCCTGTGGAAAAAGGGGGATGTGTCAGTTTAAGGGAGGGTGTTTCAACGGGGCGTTTATTTAGTTCACTTAAGTTCATTTAAGAAAGGTATGAGATAAGAATCTCGTGATATTTTGGTGAATAGCGATGAGCAACTTCATTTTTGAATGAGGGTTGATGACAGAACAACTCTATGACTTAAAGTGTGATTTTAATTGGCAAACTTTTGAGTATGTGGTTACCCAAGACAAGATTGTGGCGAAGCTATGAATGGTAATTAAAGGAATTAATTTACCCTAAACACAGAACAGATAGGTGAACTAAATAAACGCCCCGTTGAAACACCCTCCCTTAAACTGACACATCCCCCTTTTTCCACAGGCACAAAAGTTGACCTCATAAAGAAGGTGATATTAATGATCCCTTCCCTCCTCCTCACCTGGTCCTGAAGAAAGCCCGATGATCACTTTGACGAATAAGGGCTGAAACATTGCGACCTTTTAACCCACGAAAATAGATAGCGAAGAGAACCCTAATAATTCTCAGATCGCATACCAAAGATATTTTCAACTTCACTAGCTCGAACCCAGAATAATAAAATTCACGCTCTGGCTCTTTAAATTATTTTAAATTCACCACTTTCACTAATCACTGGATACTACTGCACACAACCTTGGATGACTACCTCCGGGCGGAGGCTGCATACCAAAGAACCCTGTGATTATGCAGACACTCGATAAATTCATCGGAGAATCAAGATATACCGCTACCCATGATTCCATCTCGAGTGTATGAGGGTTTTTTACAGAGGGACGTACCGAATACCTGAGTAATCCAGGTTGGCAGGACAAGTGATCCAACCCCCCACTGATTTAAAGATTTGAGCCAAAGGAAACTGGTTGGATCGTTGATTTCCTTCTCCCCCCCCGCTTTGATTGAAGAAGAGTTAAGCTGCGAACAGCAGTGGGAGATAACAGAAAGTACTATCGTTGGATAGACAAGAAAACAGCAATACCTCGAGTAGCAACCGTCCTGGAAACAAAATGGCAGAACAAAATTTTGGTCTAAGCTACTCAATAGAGGAAATAGATGCCATACTAGCCAAACCACCAATCCGAGCCGAGGGAAACCTGACCCAAACTTTAGCCATTACAACTGAATGGGATGAACTAACAGATCTAAAGAAAGAACAAGTGAGGACAACAGTCCACGAGATTATTATGACAGAATACCTAAGGGTAAACGCAGCACCTTGTGGACTCTGGGTAACTAACTCACCGCAAATATTTCTGAAAGATTTAGCATTCCGTAAAGACTGGTCTGCAATATCCTGGAAGTGTACACGAGATTATCTGGTCCTAATTATAAAAACAGCGACAAGATTAACAGCAGAACTAACAATTAAGATCCAGGTGATTGAAACGAAACTCAACAATATGGTGGACATAAGAATTTATAAGACGAACCTGGAAAACATCAACAAAGAGATGGGTGAAATGGAAGAATTCCTCACAGAATCAAAAATGCAAAAACTAACAAAAGAACTGAAAAAGTTCTCATTGGAAAAGATCCACCCATACAGTAGCAAAGACTACAGGACAAATGATAATGCTTCAAATTATGGTTAAAATAATAACTCATCAGGAGAAGACAGTGATTCAAGTGGCGATGAATATCACAACATAGGCAAAAAAGGTAACCAGAGCTTCAGAGGCAACCGAAGAGGACGCAATATGTGGCCCCAACATCAAATGGGGCCATCCCGATTCCAGCCATTTAACCCACACTTTCAGGGATGGATGAACCCGTATTTTCCCGGCCCCCCGATGATGAATCCCCAACAATATCAACCACGAAATGGATTAAACTTCAACCAACGGAATCCTTTTTTAGGGGTAGGCCGCGCACCGCAGAGACAACGGCGCAGAGGAGTGACGTGGTCAGATCAATCACGCCAGTACCAAACCAGGAGCGTGACAAAAGCAAAGGCAGGACCGAGCACAGCTTCCTCATCGTAAACCTTACAGATCGTGCACTCTTTCAAGAAGAGACAAATATCCTAAACAAAGGTTTAGGATATGTACCAACACCAACAGTTGACATCTTTAAAACCAAATGTGAAGTATCGGAATTTTGTCGTAAACTAAAACTCAAAGCCTTCTTCTCCAACCAGATGCCCCATGATGACGGAGATACAAAACTGCGTCCAAAATCAAAATTCTGCCCACTAAATTCCCAGGTACCAATAGAAATCGGTACATTTGAACAAGCTGTTATGAAAGAACTAGACACCTTGACCAAAGAAACCACCAAATCCTTCCAGAACTTGACCAGAGCGGAACGACAAGCTCTTAACACACTAAAGAAAGATGAGACAATCGTGATCAAACCGGCGGACAAGGGGGGATGTATAGTCCTGTTGAGTAAGGACGGTTACAATAAACAATGCCTTGACCTGCGCTCTGATCAAAGATACTATGAGATCATAACAACTGACCCAACACCAAGGTTACAGAGAACCATCTCCCTCATGATTTATGAAGCTGTAGTTAACAACTGGATCTCTAAAAAAGAAGGCGAATTCCTAACGACAAAGACCCCAAGAACGCCATATTTCTACTCTCTGCCAAAAATTCATAAAGCACGTCAACCCCCTCCAGGCAGGCCCATTGTCTCTGGCATTGGGTCTGTACTGGAACCTTTGTCCCAATTTGCTGACGAGTATTTAAAACCACTAGTGCAACAGACACCAACGTATCTGAAAGACACGAGGGATCTACTTAACCAACTGACCCAAATAACCTATACAGAAGACACAATGATTCTTATAGGATTGGACGTTGAAAGTCTATATACTAGTCTGCCACAACGAAAAATCTTGGAAACCCTGGAGAATGTACTGTTCGAACAAGAGTGGAACTATAAAACCCCACAACATTTTGTCCTGGAATGCTGTAACCTAGCATTAACTGAAAACTTTTCCAAATATGAGAATACCATGTACAGACAACGACATGGTACATCCATGGGCAGTTCTTTCGCCCCTAGTGCGGCTGGACTTTACGTGAGCAATTTGGAGAAACAGATCATCAATACCCAACAAAATCCATTCCAACATCAAATCCATTTCTGGAAGCGTTTTATTGATGATATTCTTTTAGTCTGGAAAGGTGATATGGAAAGCTTCGTGAATTTCCACACATGGCTAAACACACAAGATGAATGGCTGAAATTCACCTATACAGCTGATAAGAAGAGTATAGACTTTTTAGACATCACTATATTCGTAGAAAACAATCAACTGTACACAAAAACTTTTTCAAACCCACCTCAAAAAACAGTCTCCTGTCCCTTAACAGTTACCACCTGCGCCCACTAAGGGAAAATCTTCCCTATAGTCAATTCTTACGGTTACGTAGGAATTGTAGCAAGATGGAGGATTATAAATCACAAGCAAAAGACCTTTGTACAAAACTGAGAGCACGAGACTACCCAGAAAGAGTTATCAATAAGTGCAACAAGAGAGCTAAAAACCAGAATTGAGAGGGTCTTCTGGACAATACGGAAAAACCCCCACAAGAAGATCTCCTAACATGTGTCACCACATATAGCCCAATAGCAAATCAAGTAAAGAAAATCATAAACAAGCATTGGCGAATACTTACATCAGCAAATATATCATGGCCAAAACCACGTTTCGCTAACAAGCGAACTGGGAACTTAAAAGACCAACTAGTCCATACGAGACCAAAACCTGCTGCCCTCCCAAGAGAAACAACACTGTGGAACCTACCACCAATTGTGGGACATTTCCCATGTGGCTTATGCTCGGTCTGTCCACTCATGAGACCGACAAAAGAATTACATCTCCTGCCAAATTTTAAATGGACTATGCGGAGCCACACAAACTGCAACACGAGTCATATAATTTATATGATTACATGTCCCTGCAGTAAAATTTACATTGGGATGACATGCCGTAAGGCAAAAACAAGAATCAGCGAACATCGCAGCAACGTTAGATGTAAGAAGGAGACAACCAAAATGGCAACACATTATCTGGAGAAAGGCCATACAGTAGATGACCTTCAGTGGGTGATCCTAGAGACATTACAGACCAAGGACCACAATGCAGAACGCATACTGTTCGAGAAAGAACAAAGGTGGGTACATCGATTGGGCACAGATGTACATGGTCTAAATGACAGCATCCCATGGGCCAGCATGAATAGATGATGAGCACTCATACATTTTAAAAATAACCAACTTAACTTTAACATCGATCCACCAGAAGTAGCTATTCACAAAGAAAAAATTCTAAAGAGCAGCGACTGGAAAGGGGCGACCACTCGGTCCCCCCGAACGTATGGCGGAGTGCCTCGATCCCCCCGGGAAGCCATTTTTGGGCGGGAGGCGCGTCTCGGCTGGTATGCCCGAAGCGGCGTAGCCGGGGCGCGCCTTTTCCCGCCCTAGAGTGGGCTGGCCTAGACACCGACGTAGCCAGCCCCGCCCTAGGGGCAGGCAGGGGCGGGTTCTCGCCCGCCCTGAAGACGGATAAAAAGAGACGCAAGACCAGAAGACGTCCTCTTGTTCTTGTGCTCCGAAGCTGCACCTCCTCGCTACCCGTGAGCTCGGGACAGAACGAAGAGCCAATTTTGAGCGTTTTGATCTTTTTCTTTGTCTTCTAGATACTTCGTCGGAGAAATGCCAAAGAAAGTCGCAAAGAGAATGACGACCGACCAGATGGTGCGGGCCCTTTGCAAAGAAGTGTCCGACATAAAGAAACGGTTGGCGAAACGGGACGGGGAGGAGGGTTCGGGCCCTGCGCCGGCTGGAGGGAGACCTAAGAGGCCGAGAAGGGTTCCAGCCGGTGGAGACGTCCCGGTCCCCTCTGTACCACTCGAGGCGCCGACCCCAGTACCAATGGAGGGGAATCCAATCCCCGTTGTCGTCACCCCGACATCCAAAGAAGACATGCCCCCCGAGCTGGCAGCACAGCTAGCAGCTTGGTTGGGGGATAGTAGTGATGGCGCCACGGCTGCCGAGGCACAGGCGCTGATAAAAGGGCTTCGTGAGAAGAGAGATGCAGCTAAAGTGACTGCGCCGTTGGCGGGAATAGACAAGCCGCAAGCGGCCGAAGCTGCGTCCGGTGCAGGTAAGCGGCCATTGCCGATTGCAAGGGACGAGTCAGCACCCTCTCGTAGAGAGAGATTGGGACAACATGTGCCTTTAGCTATAAAAGAAAAGATCTGGGCTGGGGAGTACGTGAATATTTTCTCCTTGCTTGTTGATCATTATGAGGTGGAGCATGTTAAAAGTCAGAAGGACCTAATGCATCCGAGTGTTTGGCGCGCAAAAATGGCCGCCTTTAAGGTAAATGAGAATATTGGCAACTGGGGCAATGCGTGGGGTATTTTTACATCGATTTTGGGGGAACGTAGGCCCGAGTTGCTTTCTGAATTTCCCATTTATCAATCACGAATTATGGGTTACTCGACAGCGTATCAAGGTAACCATTGGTTTTGTTATGACAATCTGTTCAGGAAAGAAAAGGAACATAACAAGGGTTTGACTTGGGATTGTTACGATTCTGTAACATGGGATAAAATGAAAGAATCAGGAATGTTAAAGATGCCATTGGTTGGGAGCAATGTTGTAGATTACTCCCGCCAAAATGTGGGGACGCCCTTTCGACCAAGTACGAGCACCGACGATCAGTCGAGGCCCGCAGGCAATACAGGGAGGAAGGGTTTCTGCTTTAATTTCAACAAAGGGAAATGTACCAGACCTCCGGGATCGTGTAAATTCAAACATGAGTGTAGTACGTGTGGGTCGTCCCATCCTGAGTCATCGTGCAGAGCCAGAACGGGTGAGAATGGGGGTAAGGGAGGCGCCAAACAGGTCTAAACTAGTCCGAGGGGCGCCTTTACCAACCCCGATTGATACCTTGGCAATGATTCCCTGGCTCAGTGAATACCCGGATCGTACTTCTGCTGGGGTGCTGCGGAACGGTTTTTCACATGGTTTCCGCATCCCGGTAGGGGACTTTCAGGGTGTAGGGATTTGCAAAAATCAACTTTCTGTTTTACAACATACATCTGTGGTGCAAGAAAAAATTCAGAAAGAGGTTAGCCGGGGACGGGTCGCTGGCCCGTTTAGTGTACTCCCGGTACCGGATTTTGTTTGTTCTCCGTTAGGGGTGGTCCCCAAGAAGGACCCAGGTGAGTTTCGTTTGATCCATAATTTGTCTGCTCCACACGGCCTTTCGGTGAACGACGCAATTGATCCAGAAGTTTGTTCGGTGCGATACGCATCGTTTGATGAGGCAGTAGCCATCTTGAATCGCCTGGGGCCCGGGACGTTGATGGCGAAATCAGATATCGAGTCAGCGTTCCGGTTGCTCCCGGTACACCCAGACGATCAGCGTCTTTTGGGATTCGGGTTCCAGGGGTCATTTTACATGGATAGGTGTATGCCAATGGGATGCTCTATATCATGTGCTTATTTTGAGCAATTCAGTACTTTCCTGCAATGGGTGTTCACGAAGAAAACGGGTTTCCGAAATGTAATGCACTACCTTGACGACTTTTTGTTCCTTGGTCCCGCCGGAAATCCCGAATGTGCTCAGGCCTTAGCTGAATTCTGTGTGTTGATGGGTCATTTTGGCGTGCCATTGGCACCGGGTAAAACTATGGGTCCCACGACTTGCCTCGAGTTTTTGGGGATCGAGTTGGACTCAAGGGAGGGGTGTTTCCGTTTACCAGCTAGCAAAGTGTTAAAATTCAGGGCAGCCCTCCAAGTATGTTTGAATGCATCTAAGGTTACACTGCATCAGTTGCAACAATTAGTGGGAAAGTTGAACTTTGCCTTGAGGGTGATCCCAATGGCTCGCCCTTTTTCCCGCTCAATTGCCCAAGCGATGGTTGGCCTAAAGGAGGGTCATCATCGCACGAGGTTATCGGCTGAGGTCCGCCAGGACATGCGGATTTGGTTAGCATTTTTGGCGGACTTCAATGGCCGAGTCGTCTGGAACAAGCCAGCCGTGTCCTCAGAAGAGCTTGGGCTATGGACAGATTCAGCAGGAAGCATAGGCTTTGGCGCCATCTTCGGCACAAAGTGGTCTGCTCAAAGGTGGCCCCTATGGTGGCACGAGAAGGGGCTAACGAGTAATATTGCTTTCCTTGAACTATTTCCCATTCTGGTGGCCCTGAGAACCTGGCCAGAAGGGTTCAGAGATCATTCTGTCGTGTTCTGGTCCGACAATATGACCGTGGTAGAATGCATCAATAGTCAGGCAGCCCATTGTAAATTGATTTTGAGGCTGCTCAAAGAAATTGTCCTACTGTGTATGCAACTGAACGTGGTATTCAGAGCAAAACATGTCCCAGGGGTGATGAATCAGGCTGCTGATGCACTGTCTCGTTTTCACATGCAGGCTTTCTCGGGTTTCCTTCCTTCAGCGGACCCGGAGCCGGCACCCTTCCCCGAAGCTCTCTGGTCTCTCGGTGCCCCGAACTTCGTCACCTCGTGGGAGAGAGTCTAGCACCCAGGACAAGGAAGGCATATGAAGGGGCGTTCCAGGCCTATTTAGCCTTTTTGGGGGCAGAGAGAGGGGGACTTTGGGGTCAGGAAGAGTGGGTTGTACTTTTTCTGATGTCCTTACGTAGGGCTGGGAAATCGGTGGCTACGGCCCAAAGGCATCGTGCCGCCATTTCTTTTGTTGCCAGGGCCCATGGCATCCTGGACCCAACAGCGTCTTTTACAGTACAGAAAGCGCTGCGTGGGTGGCAACGCCTAGAGGGTCGCAGAGTAGACGTAAGACGACCGATAGGTTTAGACAGGTTGTCCCAGTTACTGGCCACACTCCCTAACACATGCTCGTCCCCTTTCGAGACCTGTTTGTTCCGGACTGCATTTACGCTGGCATTTCACGGGGCTATGAGAGTTAGTGAGCTAGTTGCAAGGAACAAACAGGATGTGACGGGGGGCTTGTGCAGGGAACATGTTCAGATCAGGGTTGATGCGATGATTGTCTCCTTTCTCAGGTCCAAGACTGACCAAGATGGGAGAGGGGACTGCACGATCATTCGCAGGAACCCCGAGTCATCCATGTGTCCGGTACAGTGCTTAGAAGATTACCTAGCACGAAGGGTGGCATCATGGGGGGGGACATTGTTGAGGCATGCAGACGCCACCCCGCTGACGAGGTTTCAGTTTCAGCGGGTGCTTGCAATGGCCATTGCTGCAGCGGGCTTGGACCCGGGCGAATTTGGGACCCATTCCTTTCGAATAGGGGCTGCCACTGAAGCTACAGCCAGGGGTCTTAATGTAGAACAAGTGAAACGTGTGGGGCGCTGGTCCTCCAATTGTTATAAGAGGTACGTGCGATTGCACATGTTGTGAAGCTGTAATCATGTACTCACGCTTCTTGTTTTTTGTTTGTTTTCAGTTGCGCAAGCCTACGCGGCAGGGCGGACTGTGCAGTCGACCCAACACCAGGCCAGCGGTCGCACGTCACCGGCTGTGAGGAAGGAGGTGTGGGTCGTGGGCCACTCATACGTGAGACGGGCCGCAGACGTATTCAAAGCAGGTGACATGATTCACGTACCTGGGGAATACGGGTACAGAGTGTCCTTCTACGGAAGGGGCGGTCTCTGTATTGACCAGTTTCAGGAATTTTTTGAGGGTTTGTTAGAGCGGATGAGGTCACCGCCGTCCATAGTCATAGTGCATTTGGGGGGCAATGATTTGGTCACCACCGGTAGACGACTTCTCCTGGAGGCTATGCTTTCCACGGTAAGTTGGTTAGCGAGGAGAGTTCCGGGGTGCATAATTGCGTGGTCTCATGTGATCCCACGAAAAGTGTGGCGGGGGGCTATCTCGATCCCTGCTTTGAATCATTCTGTTAGAAAATTGAATAACAAAGTGAGTAGGTTGTTCCGTTCCAAGACATTGCATTCGATCTCGCATAGTTGTATTAATGATGACAGTATGTATCTGGGGGATGGTGTGCATTTGTCGAGGGTGGGGAATGAGTTACTCATAGGTGACTTCCTAGCTTGGTTAAAATCGTTAAAACATGACCTTTAGGTAGGAGTTTTGTGGGGGGTCCGGATAGCCGGTCAACTATCCGGACCTGTGGCGGTAAGGTCATGATCGGTGAGCACTAATTGGTAGATCCCTATGAGTGGGCGTCACCCAACACGGATGGGAGCGCTCGGGAGAGGTGGCCATTGGCCCCTCAATGGGGAGGCGGTCCCGTCTAAGGGCGGGTCGCCGGAAGTAAAGGAAAGGCGGTCAAGGCCCCTTCCTTTGTAGGAGGGGTTACAGCCCCCTCCTGGGGGAATTTCCCGGGGCCAGTGTCATCTGCGACGGCAGATGCGGTAAGTTGTGTGGGGTGGGGGGAGGTCCACGATACCTTCTAGATACCACACACAAGTCTTCGAACGACCTTTAAATGGCGTCGAGTCTTAAGTGCCCCCGTCAAGTCAAGGGAAATTGTTAGTAGTTGCACTTGAGGTAAGCCTCTGTGCTGTCGCCCCTCCCAAGTGGGAGGGGTAAGTCTGGTTAGGGATCTTGACACCGGTTATGACCTTGCCGTTGGCCCTTAAACGTTAGGATGTACAATTTCAGTGTTTCTAGAGAATGTTTTTGTAGGATGCTAGTTCGGCTAGGAGAACCTCTGTATTAGAGAATATGTTAAGGTTAGCCAAACATCGCAATGTGATAATGAAATTGTACATAACATGAAACGTTTAATGTTTTAATTTTTTGTTTTAATAAATACGGCCGGGAGGGTCACTCCCTCCCACATCCAAAAACTTTAAGAACTGTTTCCGGTTTCCCTCCTTTTGGGGATTGTGTTGAGAGGGGGTGGCGGGTATCTCAGCCATATGGAAAGGGGCGACCACTCGGTCCCCCCGAACGTATGGCGGAGTGCCTCGATCCCCCCGGGAAGCCATTTTTGGGCGGGAGGCGCGTCTCGGCTGGTATGCCCGAAGCGGCGTAGCCGGGGCGCGCCTTTTCCCGCCCTAGAGTGGGCTGGCCTAGACACCGACGTAGCCAGCCCCGCCCTAGGGGCAGGCAGGGGCGGGTTCTCGCCCGCCCTGAAGACGGATAAAAAGAGACGCAAGACCAGAAGACGTCCTCTTGTTCTTGTGCTCCGAAGCTGCACCTCCTCGCTACCCGTGAGCTCGGGACAGAACGAAGAGCCAATTTTGACCCACCCACCAGCCCCTGAGGACAGCAAGTCGTTGTGCAATAAAGTGAATTTTTATAAGTATGTTTTACGTTTCGTTTACAGGCTGTGAAAGTATCAGTTTGTTGTTGATCATAATAAAGTATGGTGAATGTCGTGTAAGTTGTTACGATTAAAATGATTTGATGTAGTGTTGCATTTTAAGCATGTTCTTTTGGTCGTAGCGACCAATGTTTTCTTAGGTTTGAGTAGGAATTGTCGTATTTATTTTTGGTAGGCGGTAAGGTCATGATCGGTGAGCACTAATTGGTAGATCCCTATGAGTGGGCGTCACCCAACACGGATGGGAGCGCTCGGGAGAGGTGGCCATTGGCCCCTCAATGGGGAGGCGGTCCCGTCTAAGGGCGGGTCGCCGGAAGTAAAGGAAAGGCGGTCAAGGCCCCTTCCTTTGTAGGAGGGGTTACAGCCCCCTCCTGGGGGAATTTCCCGGGGCCAGTGTCATCTGCGACGGCAGATGCGGTAAGTTGTGTGGGGTGGGGGGAGGTCCACGATACCTTCTAGATACCACACACAAGTCTTCGAACGACCTTTAAATGGCGTCGAGTCTTAAGTGCCCCCGTCAAGTCAAGGGAAATTGTTAGTAGTTGCACTTGAGGTAAGCCTCTGTGCTGTCGCCCCTCCCAAGTGGGAGGGGTAAGTCTGGTTAGGGATCTTGACACCGGTTATGACCTTGCCGTTGGCCCTTAAACGTTAGGATGTACAATTTCAGTGTTTCTAGAGAATGTTTTTGTAGGATGCTAGTTCGGCTAGGAGAACCTCTGTATTAGAGAATATGTTAAGGTTAGCCAAACATCGCAATGTGATAATGAAATTGTACATAACATGAAACGTTTAATGTTTTAATTTTTTGTTTTAATAAATACGGCCGGGAGGGTCACTCCCTCCCACATCCAAAAACTTTAAGAACTGTTTCCGGTTTCCCTCCTTTTGGGGATTGTGTTGAGAGGGGGTGGCGGGTATCTCAGCCATATGACTTACTTGTTAAACCAAAATAACTTATGAAGAGTAAGAAAAAATGTTTTCAAAGAATGTTTCATTAATCAACAAAAAATGCCCACATAAGTAGTTTGCCCCTTCATAAAAACGTTACCGAAACCATAATAAATACCAAAAAATAAATTGCCCTTTTTGGTAAATGATAAGTAACGAGAAATTTAAGGATAAGTAAACAAACATAACGTATCAAACCAAAGTCGGAAGTCTTTTCACCATTTCCATTGGGAAGGACAAACAGAATAAAAGGGATCCAGGAACTAGGTAACACTACCGGGTCCTGGAAGGCAGAGTCAGCACAAGTCGCAAAGGAGGATCTATAGGTAGAACGCGGGAATTGCTCCAGAGAAAACAGACGAGTACTGCTATCCCCGCTTAACCTTAACAATCCCTGCCTCCAATTTTCTTAAATTTTAGATAAGACCTCCCAACAGACTCCCAAGGCACCCGTGGAAGCACGTATTAACACGTGCGGAGGTATGTTACAAGCATGTGATTGAGAGCACACCTTATATTTTGGGCACGCAATTGTTTCAGGATAATAACACATAAACTTAATCGGAGCACGCAATGAAACTAATTTTGAGAAACGTTTAGAATAAGTAACTAAGTATGATAAGTATAAAGCAAGTAGAGTGATAGAAATCTTAGTGGACAATGTTAACATTTAAGAAAGGTATGAGATAAGAATCTCGTGATATTTTGGTGAATAGCGATGAGAAACTTCATTTTTGAATGAGGGTTGATGACAGAACAACTCTATGACTTAAAGTGTGATTTTAATTGGCAAACTTTTGAGTATGTGGTTACCCAAGACAAGATTGTGGCGAAGCTATGAATGGTAATTAAAGGAATTAATTTACCCTAAACACAGAACAGATAGGTGAAGTAAATAAACGCCCCGTTCAAATACCCTCCCTTAATTTCATTTCATTTTGGACATTTATAAAGCGCTTGGAAGTACGCCCACCGGCGTGTCCCCGCGCTGTGATAAGTGAGAAGCTGAGGTACACCCACCCTCCCCGCCGACTACCTGCTAAACAGAATGGTCTTGAGTTTTTTTCTGAAAATCAATTCTGATGGCTCCAAACGCAGGCTTGAAGGAAGAGCATTCCAGTGTTTGGCCGCCAGATGCCTAAAAGATCTACCCCCCATGCAGGCTTTCCTTACTCTTGGTATCGTTAAGAGCCCTGTGCAGGAGGATCGAAGGCTACGTGTGGGTTCATACACGGTCACCAAGTTCCTGAGCAACGCAGGAGCCTTGCCATTCACAATACGATGGCATGTGGAGAGAGTTTTAAATTCAACCCGACTGGCAACTGGAAGCCAGTGAAGTGCGTGGAGCGCGGGTTTGGAGGGGGATCTCCTGGGGAGCCTCAACACCAAACGGGCAGCCGCATTTTGCAGCACCTGAAGTCGCCCGATGGCCCTGCTAGAGGCACCCAGATATAATAGGTTGCCATAATCGAGGCGGGAAGTCACCAGGGCATGCACCAATGTTCTGCGGGCCGCAAGGGGGAGAAGATCTAACACCTTTTTTAAGGTCCTCAGGACGCCGACGCATACCCCAGCCACACGGCCCACATGTGTATCAAAGGTCAGGCCAGAGTCCAGCCAGACCCCTAAGTTCCTTGCCTCCTGGCAAGGAGCTGGCGCCTCGCCCAAGCAAGAAGGCCACCATGCCGACGACCAGGCATCCGGAGTCCCACCCACAATCAGTACCTCGGTCTTGCTACCGTTTAACTTTAAACAGTTGGCGGACATCCAGGCTGCAAGATCTTTCATGCAGTTCCTGAAGTTGTCCGCCGCAAGATCCGGGGTACGTGAGAGGGAGATGGCCAGCTGCGTGTCGTCGGCATAGGACACAACACGCAGCCCGTATTTCTCCACTATTCCTGCCAAAGGGGCAACATAGAGATTAAACAAGGTGGGGCTCAGGGAGGAGCCCTGAGGCACTCCCTGGCCCAACCCGATCTCTCTAGAGTAGCAATCGCCCAGATGGGCCTGAAAGCGTCTGTCAGATAGAAAAGATCCAAGCCAACCCAGCGCTGCACCTGAGATACCCCCTTCCTCCAGACACTGTAGCAGAATGGAGTGTGCTACAGTGTCAAATGCAGCGCTGAGGTCTAGCAGGATTAAAGCCATGGTTTGGCCTTCATCCGCACCCTGACGCAAGGCTTCCACCGCCATTAGAAGAGCTGACTCCGTCGAATGACGGGGGCGGAAGCCAAACTGAGAGTCGTGGAGCAAACAGGCATCATCCACGTACTTCATCAGCTGGAGATTAACAATCTTTTCCGCAATTTTAGCCATATAAGGCAGGAGAGAGATGGGACGTAGGTTCTCAAATTTATCAAAGCAAACTGACACATCCCCCTTTTTCCACAGGCACAAAAGTTGACCTCATAAAAAAGGTGATATTAATGATCCCTTCCCACCTCCTCACCTGGTCCTGAAGAAAGCCTGACGATCACTTTGACAAATAAGGGCTGAAACATGTCGACCTTTTAACCCACGAAAATAGGTAGCGAAGAGAACCCTAATAATTCTCAGATCGCATACCAAAGATATTTTCAACTTCACTAGCTCGAACCCAGAATAATAAAATTCACGCTCTGGCTGTTCGAGTTATTTTAAATTCACCACTTTCACTAATCACTGGACACTACTGCACACAACCTTGGATGACTACCTCCGGGCGGAGGCTGCATACCAAAGAACCCTGTGATTATGCAGACACTCGATAAATTCAGCGGAGAATCAAGATATACCGCTACCCACGATTCCATCTCGAGTGTATGAGGGTTTTTTACAGAGGGACGTACCGAATACCTGAGTAATCCAGGTTGGCAGGACAAGTGATCCAACCCCCCACTGATTTAAATATTCCAATATATGTCAAAGACAGAAATGGAAGTGGTCCAACCAATTTTGTCCACAATTTGAGAAAGCACGGAAACATGTGAATAAATCTCTTTCTGCTTACATGAGAGACTATGGAATGGGTTCAATATACAACAATAACTTGCGTTACAACATGCAAGATATCTACAGAGGAGATGATGTGCACTTCTCAGATGAGTTCAAGTTCAATTTTTATTATGTTTTGGAACTCCGTGGAGGTCCACATAAAAGAATATACACAATACAAAAATCCATTCAATACCAAAAAGACAGTTTGCAACAATTTATCGCAATACAGAATAATTCATTGATACATACATAAGCAAGCCATCAATAAATAGCTATTTGCCTTAACCACTTACGGCGAAATGGACACAGCACTGGACATATAAAAAGTACGTGCATTCGATCTTGAGTGGACAAGTGACAAAGGTCGCAGATTGCAGGGACTCCGTACCATCTAGACAAAAGATTATTTAGGGGTAACAAGTCCTGCCTCAAGAGAAGCCAAAATCTCCAGACGCCATGAGGCAAATTCCAGGCGACATAGGGTTGCACAAATTTCCTTGCAAATGAGTCGGTGAGGGGATTAACACCTTTCTTAACAAGGATAGAGGCACTGTCCAACCTGAAGCTAAGGTCCCAGGAGGCCTGTTTCAAGAGAGACTTTAACTGAGCTGCAGATAAGGAAAAGAGGGTACTCTCCTCCAACTGCAGAAGCGAAACAGCCTTTCTAAATTTTTTAACAATTAGCGAGTATTCTCTTAAACTTCCCAATAATTCCGCCTTCATAAGGTTTCTCATAGTCCCCGCTTCTCCTCTGGCTAAGCTTGCGACCCAACGCACTACAGCTGCCAGGCCCTGCACCCAACTGCTGCGCAGGCCAAACTCAAGTCTACAAGCGGCCACTGTGCAAGCGGAATTAATGGAGGTTACGCCTCTTAATAATTTTCCTTCTACCACATTTAAAAAAATCCCAATGCCTTAGGTCGACCAGTTCCAATCCGTACAGGAGGGTAGACGGGATTTTTGCCCTGAAAACCTCCAATAAATAAGAGAAGTGTCTTTTCCCCATTGCCAAGTATAATGCATTTAAGCTTCTCCCTTGGGATAAGGCTTTCCGGGCATTATTATCGATATGGGGCTTATCACTTAAAGTGTCTGAAATTAATTTTCCTAAGAAGACATAACTCTTTACCACCTCAAGTTTGTCACCTCCCACAGACCAGACAAAGCTCTCATACTTATGTTTTTTCCTGCCTGAAATACACATAATTTTACTCTTTGCTACATTTATTATTAGAAAATGAGTTTCTGCATACAAATGTAAAGCATGGAGGCGTTTGGCGAGTCCTTTAGGCATAAGGTCCATTATTAAAATATCATCCGCATATAACAGGCACGAAATAGGCTTTCCACCCAATACTGGGGCTATACCGTCACAAGAGGAGAGTGAGGCAGGTAAATCTGCAATATACAGAGAGAAAATCAGTGGAGCAAGGAGGCAACTCTGCTTAAGACTGTTAATTGAAGGAATGATCTTAGATAATCCCCTTTCTCCGCCTTGAAGAACTTGACACCATGTGTCTGTATGCAGAGCCTGGAACATATCTAACAATTGAGGGCGCATACCCAGAGCAGATAGCTTTCTCCACAGCAAAGGGCAATCAACCTTATCGAATGCTGTGGAGAAGTCTATAAAAGCCACATACACTCTTCCGCCAAGTACCTTTATGTATTTATCAGCAATAATCTGAAGGGCGGAGAGGTTGTCCGGGGTTCCATGCCCCTTGCGGAAGCCTGTTTGTTCTAGTGGTAAAATGTGATTTAGAACCACCCAATCATTAATTAAAGACAACAAGCATTTAGAGAAAACTTTCCCAATAGCGTCTAAGAGGGCTATTTGTCGATAATTATTGGGCAGGTTTCTATCACCCTTTTTGAACAAGGGCACCAGAATGCTCCCCTTCCAAGATGATGGGATAATTTTTTTAATGAAGCAAATTCTAAATAATGGGAATATGATTTTACTCCAAGATACTGGATCTTGTTTCAGGACTGATATCGGGAGTTCATCTGGTCCCATAGCTCCTGAGGGACGCATATCCTTAATAGCCAATTCTATAGATGATTCGGAAGGGGACACTATTGAGAGATTGCTATCTTCACCAATTCCCCTAAGTTCCACTCGCAGGTCATTCCTAGCATATAAATTTGTGATGTAGTCTATCCAGGTTTGTTCTGAGATAGGGATTGGGAGGGGACTCACTCTTGTACCACAACCCTCCCCAATGAGAGACCAAAACTGTCTAGATTTTCCTTGGACAGCGGCCTCCTTTCCTTTTTTGATTTTTTTCTTAACCCTACTTCTCCTTCTTTTGCGGAGAGCTATTTTCTGATATCTCTCTATGCTGATCTACATAGATATTGCTCCCTCACCAACTTATTTATTTCCTTATTGAGGGTAATAACTGCTTTAGGGAGGGAGATCTTTCTTATAGTTAAATTCGATTTTTTGACTGCAGAAATAATCTCCTTCATAAAAGCCTCAAAAGAAATTAGTTCCAACCCCTGCCAATTATCTAAATTAATTAAAGTTTTTTCAAGGATAGGCTCCAAACCCTTCATGGCTTTAAAGTCCCAAAAACATCTGCCTGTTTTCTTTTGAAAGGAGACCACATCACCATTAAGCGACCAAGGGTCAGATTTAGAAGGATCTACTGAAAGTGTTATCGTAATCACATTATGGTCACTGAAGGTTGACTCTACAACTACCAAGTCCCTTAAAAGAGAGAAGATACAGTGATCAACGATTACATAGTCCAAAATTGATTTACTTTGGGAGGAACTATGTGTATAATTTGCGGGGACATCAGACGGGAGCCTACCATTAGCTATTAACCCCTCCGTAATATACAATTCTTCCAACAGTAGTTTACCCCGTTTATTTGTTTTAATATTTCCTGGAAAAAGGGCTTGGGGAATCAACAAAGCCTCCTCTTTGGCTTTATTTCTAAATAGCTCTAGGCTAAGGTTGGAAACTTTGCAATTAAAATCTCCCACTAACAGAAAGTGGGGTGAAGGAACTGTCTCCTTGATTTGTTTAATAAAAACAAAAACTTGTTTTAATAAAATATTAAAACAATCGTCTGGCGGTATATAGGCATTTATTATCACAAGGGTTTTTTTTTCCCATGTTATCTAGACTAAAAAGAGTCACTGCCTGGAAAAGATTACTGGGGTCTACGTAGTGGGAGAAATTCCACTTTATTCTATTGGTCAGAAGGCACGCAATTCCCCCTTTTGCATGTCCTCTGCTGGAAGGGGAGGCTGCCTTTTCCAACACAAAGTAATCTCTCCCTGCATTCCATTTGTCAACACACCAGGTTTCCTGGATGCAAATTACACTGGCATTCAAGGAAAAGAGGTACTGTAATTTTTCAGGATTGTTGTTAATGCCAGCGGCATTCCAGGAAAGAACAGTGAGGGAGCTGCTAAAGGTGGGAACATTTTTTTGGGTTGTCTGTCACCTTGGTCGACAAGGCACCAGGTAACCAATTCCATTGCTGATTATTCTCAATTAAACCTCTATTTATTGTCAGTGGTGCGGGGATAACATGTGTCACTAGCCGTTTTGTTTTTAAGACACAAATCTTTAAGTCTTCGAAAGGCTGAGAAGAGCCGGCTTGACTCAGGACCCGTTGATAGCCATTCTCATAGTGGTTATTACCACATGTGGTCAGAAAGGGCATCACATCAATCCCCTGACTCTGGAAAATTTCTGCTTGATTTAGTATAAGATTCACTATCAGCTTGGAGTGGAACCATACCCTGATAAATGACATGGCCCCAGTCCCTAATATCATTACTAAGTCGATATCATTTGATTGAAGTAGCTTCAGAAACTCTATGTCCTTAAAGCATTTCAGCAATAATGTTCTATTCAATACTAAATCAAGATCAAATAATGGGAGAAAATCTAGAATAAATGAATCTGTACAGATTTCAACAGAGTTATTAGAGGAATTTTGAACAGGAACTACCCCTTCTGCCAATGTATTGAAAGAAGGGGCAGTGGGGTTAAGAACTGTTGATACCACAGGAGCAGATTTTCTTATTTCCACTACAGGAAAGTGAACCAAGGGCCTTTCTTCTTCTACATCCAATTCTCCTGAAGTTGGGTTAGAACTGTTGGTGGTAATTTCATTGATTTTAACAGGAGGAACCAGGGTATTCAATAACAAAATATTTGAATCATGCCTCGGAATCCCATTTTCGATCTCAACCTTAGCAGGGGGAGAGTTATGACAATCTTGGGAGGAGTCCTCGAAAATTATTTGTCTCTGCCTCCTCTTTTTAAATCTACGGAGAGGCTTCCTCTTTTTTCCTTTAATCTTTTTTAGTTTTCCCACTTTCACCTCATCCTCCATCCCCTTGAATTCTGGCCCAAACATGGGAAATAGTACTTGTTCGGCATTGGCATCTGGCAATTCAACACTTTTTCATCCATTACAATGCCTAGTTCAGAATCCTTAATACAGTTATAAGCAGACGTTTTATAAACTGGGCATAATTCCTACATGACAGGAGCAACTGGCATATTCTGAGATGGCAAACAAGATTAATTCGCCGGTATTTTTTCAGGAAGTGGAACAATACAAGGATCCGTGCAGGAATTTTTTTCCGGGGGTTTCAATAATAAAACCTTTAAAATTTGTGTAACAGATTCCAATACACAATCTGTACTGCCCACAAATTTACCCAATAGCATTAAAATAGAAGATAACAAATGTTCCAAGGAAATCAGAGATTCTGCTATAGGTTTCTCAGATGAATTTGAGCTAGGAACATTAATAGCATCAATCCCTGTTATATTTAACATCGGGCTCTTTGACATGTTAGTCTGAAATGATATATCTTGAGATTTGAGGGAGGGAGTACTACTGTAGAGATGTAAACCAGAAGGGGTAGCGCCAATTGGGATCTTTATAACCTCTTGTAATTTCATGGACCCATCTACCAAGTAGCGTCCACACAACTCTAAGTCAATATCCAAAGGCTGCGAATCCCCGTTGATAACCTCCCTTAACTCAGGATGACCTATCGAGACATTGGGATTATAATTTTTGGACATTATTGGGGCATTAGTTTGATGCAAATTATCCAGGTTGGGAGCTGAACACTTATCATTCTCAGAGAATATTGGAGGAGATGATAAAACTCCCGAACTAGAATGTAAGCTTAAATTATTTCTCAATTCCGTCTCCTTGTTCACCTGATCAGGCACTGAGTCATGCAAGGGAGTTGAACAAGCACCCTTATTAGGTATGTAACACTTACAACGCAACTTTTACGTCGCATTCCGTTACAACGCAGATTTTACAACGCGGGATCCATTACATCGGATGTCATTACAATGCATGGCATTACATCGCAGATGCTATTACAACGCATACTATTACATCGTAAGTATTGGTAAGTATTACATTTTTTTTAATTTTATTTAATATTATTTATTTGATTTAATTATTATTAATTATAAAAAAAAATATTTATTTTGTTTTTAAGTATTATAAATTAAATATATTAATTTAAGTGATTTTTTAAATAAGTATGAGTATAGGAGTATATGTTTTGGGGTACTGAGGTATATGTTTTGGGGTGTTTGGGTATTTATAGGTTTTAGGGCAGGGTTTGGGTTTTGGGGTACAGGGGTGTTTTTAGGTTTTAGGGCAGGGTTTGGGTTTTGGGGTACAGGGGTGTTTTTAGGTTTTAGGGTAGGGTTTGGGTTTTGGGGTACAGGGGTGTTTTTAGGTTTTAGGGTAGGGTTTGGGTTTTGGGGTACAGGGGTGTTTTTAGGTTTTAGGGCAGAGTTTGGGTTTTGGGGTACAGGGGTGTTTTTAGGTTTTAGGGCAGGGTTTGGGGTTTTGGGGTACAGGGGTGTTTTTAGGTTTTAGGGTAGGGTTTGGGTTTTGGGGTACAGGGGTGTTTTTAGGTTTTAGGGCAGGGTTTGGGTTTTGGGGTACAGGGGTGTTTTTAGGTTTTAGGGCAGGGTTTGGGTTTTGGGGTACAGGGGTGTTTTTAGGTTTTAGGGCAGGGTTTGGGTTTTGGGGTACAGGGGTGTTTTTAGGTTTTAGGGCAGGGTTTTGGGTTTTGGGGTACAGGGGTGTTTTTAGGTTTTAGGGCAGGGTTTTGGGTTTTGGGGTACAGGGGTGTTTTTAGGTTTTAGGGTAGGGTTTGGGTTTTGGGGTACAGGGGTGTTTTTAGGTTTTAGGGCAGGGTTTTGGGTTTTGGGGTACAGGGGTGTTTTTAGGTTTTAGGGTAGGGTTTGGGTTTTGGGGTACAGGGGTGTTTTTAGGATTCAGGGTAGGGTTTGGGTTTTGGTGTACAGGGGTGTTTTTAGGTTTTAGGGCAGGGTTTGGGTTTTGGGGTACAGGGGTGTTTTTAGGTTTTAGGGCAGGGTTTGGGTTTAGGGATAATTAAATTATATATACCATTTTAAAATAATTAAAATATATTTAATAAATTAAATTAATTAAATTAAATAAATTAATATTATTAATTTAATTTAATTTCATTATAAAAAATATGTACATTAAACTAATTACTTTTTTTATTAAATTAAATTAATTACAATTTTTAATAAAATTACATTTATTAAATAGATATTATTTTATTAAATTAAATTAATGTCAATTTTTAAATGTCTTTTAATTAAATTATTTAAAAAAAATTAATTACAATAAACTAAATAACATTTTTAAAAAAAGGTATACTTACCTATACTTACGATGTAATGCCATGCGTTGTAATAGCATCTGCGATGTAATGCCATGCATTGTAATGACATCCGTTGTAATGGATCCCGCGTTGTAAAATCTGCGTTGTAACGGAATGCGTTGTAACACAACGCGTTGTACTGACACCAATCCCCCTTATTAAAAACAGTCTTTTCCGGGACAGCCCCCTTTACTGGGTCCTTATCCACCGTTTTCTCCCACAATTGAAATATCTGGCTTTGGCCCTTCAACTGGAGATTTGAGGAAACTTTGTTTTGCAGGGGGTTGGATCTTGTCTTAATGCATGACCTTCCCCCAAAAGTCTCCCAGAACTAAGCTTTTTAGCCGTCATATTTCAGAATATGCCTCAGAGGGGGTAAAACAATACACAATGCCAGTAAACAATTTTAAATATACTCAACGTTAAAAAAGACAAAGCAAATAAAGCGTATCAAACAAATTACAAATGTTGAGGAAATTGGCAGAGTCTATAAGGGCTTGAATGGATTTTAAATAGTAACAATAAGAAAAATAGTAAATGTTAATAAGTGGGCCCAGCCCAGCCTACTTCAGCCACTGAGGGCCACAGAGGGCCCGCCCTTTGTCCGGGCTTAGTCCGGATATCGTCCCGCTCGCGTTCCGCTACGCGGAAAGACAACCCTCGATTGAAATAGCTGAGGGAGAGGCGGGAAGAGGACCAGCTGCGGCCGATTCTCACCGCAAAGCAGGCTGGTCCTCGCAGTCCCGGTAAAAGCAGTGGGTGGGGTTTCAGCGGTCAGCGGCTCCTCAGTTCCCCACAGCAGAGTCCAGGCTTCCACAAAGATTAAGGGGCAAGCGGCACCCGCGGAGCGTGTGGCACGAGATGTAGCATAGTGGCCCAAAAGGCTGCAAGGACCCACCAAACAGCAGCTGTCGGTACACCAAAGTCACGCAGCAGCTAGTCCTCCAGCACAAGCTTGGGTAAGTATGAGGGGAATAGAATATTCCTCCTGAATTTAAAACTGTGCATTGGAACCTACTTGTAGGTACCTAAATCAGCCACAGAACCCAAAAGCTCTTTTCAGGGTTACCCTACCTCTGATCACTCAAAATGATTATCTTACTCTAACTTTTTTCACTATTTTTCACCAAAGTACACATTCCGGTACGCTCCCCGGTGTGCGTACCGGGCGCTCCCCCGCGAAATTTAAAAAAATATATATATATTTTGGGGCCTATATGGGCCTCCTAAACCCCACTCAGAAAACCTAGAGGGTCAGGGGGTGTCTACCGTGCCCCCTTTTACCCATTCCCAACGTTGTTTGTCCTCCATCTTGTGTCTCAATTCTACTGAAACACAAAATGGCGGACTCCCGTAGCGCTCCCGGTGCGCGTACCGGAGCGCGCACCGGTAAGTGCTCCCCAAAAATTTTGGAAGTTAATTTACATAAAAACCACTGGAGACACTTTCACCAAATATAGAATAGGCCCTACTACATACCAGTCCCTACCATTTTCCCACATTTGGTGGAATTCTATTGAGCCATTTGGGCTGTAGCCCTGTCTAAATATCCTGAGGTAAATTACATGACCAAAACACATATGAAAGTGTTGGAATTTACAACCAATTAAAATGTTACTTTTGTTTTGCACGTTTATGTGCTGACATTTGATTGGTTATGTACATGAATTTATATGAAAAATGAGAGGGAAACACAGCCATTTTGACTAGTACTACCTGAGGTACATTTGGAAAGGATTTTCACTCAAAACTTCAATTGCTTTCACAAAGGTAAGTTGTTAATTTGTAAGGGGAACTATGGTGTGCACTTTAAGTTCATTTGGAAAAACGTTTTCTGATAATTTTTTACTGTCCCTCTGTTATAGTTATGGATTGAGTTAGGCTTCTCTGGTATAATTATGAATTTACTTAGGCTTCCTCACATGCACTTTTTAATAGTTCTACTTCCTGCCTGAAACCATACACTGCCCAAAGATTACTTCACTGTTAAAAACTCAGAAGTACCTTTCTGAACTTAAACCCAACAGTACCCTAACTCTGCTGATACAGTTATTTTTTATGCAATTTACAGAAAGAAAATGGAAGGGAAAGAAGAGTCCAATAATATTTCTTTCGAAATTATGGTTGAGAACAATCCTGAAGAAAATATAGTTGACTTGGATTTCATGGATGAGTCTCTGGACGAACAATTAATTGACTGTTTGGAAACAATAGAATCATGCCATCAAAATTATGAGGAGAATCCAGACAATCTGATGTTGGAAGTTTTATTACATTTTGAAAAATCTGAAGAATACATTTATATTTAATAATTAAAAATTGTTTGAGACATTATTAATTTTTATATGTAATTCATGAAGTAGTACCAAAATGATTATAATATAAAGTGAGGCTTATAGTATACTGTGCAACTTTTTTGTGTTACATAGTAAGTTTGCTCATAGTTACTTCCTTTCTCCCACTATATTATCTCCAATGTGTATTTGACATCTCTTTTTCATCTCCTGCCTCCTTTCTCTCACTGTCTGTCTCTAATGCACCATATCACCAACAATTTTGTGTAGATTCAGAAGAGAGTAAAATGTAATACTTGAAAACATCATAAGGGAGCAGGGTAGACTACCCATGATCCCCTAGGCCTTCTCAGGGAGTCCTTAAAAGATCTGTTTCTGCTTTCCTGACAGACTATGGTATGGATTCCATATACCACAATAACTTCTGTAACAACATGCAAGATATCTACAGAGGAGACGGTGTACATTGAATTTAAGACTCTGCATTGGTACCTACATGTTGGTACTTAAATCACCCACACAACACAACAACTCTATTCAGAGCTACCCTACCTCTAAGCACTTTAAATTATTATTTTACTGTTTCACTGGGTTTTCCCCATGGTACGCTCCCCGGTACGCTCCCTGGTGCGCGTACCCGGCGCTCCCCCCACGAGTGGGGGCCCTTTTATGGCCCCCACATCAAACCTAGGGGGTCAGGGGGGGTCTACCCTGCCCCCTTTTGGTCATTTCCCCCTTTGATTTTGCCACCTCTTGTGTCTCGATCCTACAGAGACACAAGATGGCAGTCACACCGGACTGTTTGGAATGTTGACAGACACCCGAGAGGCAATCAGCTTCCCGCTCGCGAACTCGCGTAGCGCGCTGGAGCGCGTCCCGGTGCGCGTACCGGGGCGCGCTTATAGATATATATATTTTTTTTAACCTAAATTACTCAAAATCCACTGGAGCACATATCTTGAGACATAGCAAAGGCACATCGGGCTACCAGTCCCTACAATTTTGCCAAGTTTGGTGGAAATCCATTCAGCCGTTCGGGCTAAAAGTGAGTCCAACCGCCCTATGGAAATTAACATGGGGAAAACACGTTTTGGGACCCCCCTTTTATCTCGGCCCCCGCTTGACGTACCCCCCTTCAGGGAAGGAGCAGAGCGCAGTGAGGCAAATTTCAGGAAATTTTCAGGCAGATTACTCAACCGGCGCCAAAGTTATTCCCAATAGAATGTTGCGGATTCCCTATGGAAAACAATCCTAACTATAACTACCTACTGGCGACCGCCAGTAGGTAATATTGCACACAGCCTGGGTTTGTGTCTGCTTGTTTTCAGCCTGCTGGAGTTCCACGGGGGAAGCGGTTTTTCTGAGCAGTCATCCGGATATATATATATATATATATATATATATATATATATATATATATATATATATATATATATATATATATATATATATATATATATATATATATATATATATAAACATATATATATATATATATATATATTTATATATATATATATATATATATATATATATATATATATATATATATATATATATATATATATATACATATATATCACGCTCTTGAGGTAGCCACACAAGCAGGAAAGCACACGAACAACAGGAAGGTTCACCTCAAAACCTTTAATCTTTGGTACAGGCGAGTAGGCATGCAGGTAAGTTTAAACAGTTCCAGCGCTTTGCCTGACGCGTTTCGAATGTCTCTTCCTCAGAGGCGTGGCGTGGAAAACGTGCAGCGGTGGACGCACCCCCATAGATATGCTTGCATCAGTATTGGTGCGTTATGGGAGATATAGTCTGGGGGCCACTGTGGGTTTGGATACACCCTCCATGTCGTGGAGCAGCAGGCAAAGGATAAAGACGAGGAGGCAATCGGGGGGGCTCGTGCTGAGCCTTCAATTACAGCAAATAGAAACGTGCCGAGATTCACGAGGGGATAACGGACTATATCTCCCATAACGCACCAATACTAATGCAAGCATATCTATGGGGGTGCGTCCACCGCTGCACGTTTTCCACGCCACGCCTCTGAGGAAGAGACATTCGAAACGCGTCAGGCAAAGCGCTGGAACTGTTTAAACTTACCTGCATGCCTACTCGCCTGTACCAAAGATTAAAGGTTTTGAGGTGAACCTTCCTGTTGTTCGTGTGCTTTCCTGCTTGTGTGGCTACCTCAAGAGCGTGATGTAAAAGCGGCAGCCCAGCCGCTGGGAGAGCACCACCCCGCCAAAACTGGGGGCCACTGTGGGTTTGGATACACCCTCCATGTCGTGGAGCAGCAGGCAAAGGATAAAGACGAGGAGGCAATCGGGGGGGCTCGTGCTGAGCCTTCAATTACAGCAAATAGAAACGTGCCGAGATTCACGAGGGGATAACGGACTATATCTCCCATAACGCACCAATACTGATGCAAGCATATCTATGGGGGTGCGTCCACCGCTGCACGTTTTCCACGCCACGCCTCTGAGGAAGAGACATTCGAAACGCGTCAGGCAAAGCGCTGGAACTGTTTAAACTTACCTGCATGCCTACTCGCCTGTACCAAAGATTAAAGGTTTTGAGGTGAACCTTCCTGTTGTTCGTGTGCTTTCCTGCTTGTGTGGCTACCTCAAGAGCGTGATATACATATATATATATATATATATATATATACATATTCAATGAAAAAACCATAGGTTATAGGCCATATATAGTTAGGAATTAGCATTTACAAAACCTTATTTTACTCGCATAAAACCATTGAAATTCCATATATAGTTAGCTAACTATAAGCGCTAACTATATATCGCGCACCCGCAATCCACTGCTGATGATGTCACATATTACATCATTCATGACATGGTCAGTGACATCACTGATGACATCACTGATCAAAACAACCAGTGATTGTATGTGTCTGTAAAGTTTAAATATGTTTCACATATTGAAGAATGAGTGGATGTATAAGTGTCTGGATGAAGAATTTAGTAGGTGCATGACTGACTGTATGAGTGAGTGATTAAATGTGTCTCACTGAGTACATGGGTTAGTGACTAAACTGTCTTAATTCGTGCATCAGTATGTTTGATGTTGTGTAAGCTGCTGCATGTGTTGATCAGTAGCTATAAGAGTGGCCATATGGGTTATTGATTGGTTGCCCAAATATTTGAATGGGAGGCTGAGTGTGTGTGTGGGTGGCTGGGAGGTGCGTGACTCTGTGCATAGATGTGTAAGCAGTTGATTCACTAGGAGTATGAGTTCAAGAGTGCATGTGGAAACAGCTATATGGGCGGTTGACTGTGCATGGGTGTGTTGGTGAGTGAATGGATTTCTCATTGCTACATGTGCAAGTAAGTACGTATGTAAAACACAATACATGTGAGAGTTGAGATATATAAATAACTGAACATAAGAGCCAGTGAATGTGTGAGTGGCTGTATCGATCACTGTGAGCTTGTATCAGGGATTATATAAGAGAGTAAATATGTGTTATTATATGTTTGAATAAGTAAGATGTGTATAACTGTATAGTTGAGGTAATGGAGGTGTGATTGATTCTTTGCATGACTGACTAGGTGTGTGAGTAACTCCATGGATGAGTGATAGTCTGTGAGTGTCTGTTTATACTGAGTGTATGTAAGGTTATATTAGAGTCTGAAGAGGTTCATTGTATTATCACATGAGTGATGTGATCAGTGATGACAAATGAGATGTCATCAGTGATGTCATTTGAGTTGTCATCAGTGATGTCATTTGAGATGTCATCATTGATATCATTTGAGTTGTCATCAGTGATGTCATTTGAGATGTCATCAGTGATGTCATCAGTGATGTCACTGACCATGTCATGAATGATGTAATATGTGACATCATCAGCAGTGGATTGCGGGTGCGCGATATATAGTTAGCGCTTATAGTTAGCTAACTATATATGGAATTTCAATGGTTTTATGCGAGTAAAATAAGGTTTTGTAAATGCTAATTCCTAACTATATATGGCCTATAACCTATGGTTTTTTCATTGAATTTTCAAGGTTTTGTAAATGCAAATTCCTAACTATATATCCACTATAACCTATGGTTTTTTCTGTGAATTTCATTGGTTTTTTAATAGCAAATATGAAAAGCTTTAAAATGTCAAGTACGTGATAGATAAAAACATTTTCGTATTTATGCACGCTGATGTGCTTTGAACGCTGCCCCCCCCCTCCCCTCTTTTGCCTTAGTAGTACTCTCTCTTTGCAGATACAGAAGGGTAGTTAACGCAGGCCTTTACCCCCGTTGTAATCCGTCGTACCTCCTTGTCTCTCCATTTGATTGATTGTTGTCCAAGCATTTACTGTTTTAGAATTGGTTCTCTTTGGATCATTCTCTATTTACAAACAAGCACAAAGTCGCAATACTCTGTTTAGTCTTTGCAGATAGTGAAAAATCGTGTAAAAAAATAAAAGTAATCGAGCAAAATCAGTAGGCCACTAATTGGATCTCTTTTTGACCTCGCTAAAATAGAAATATTAGGAACAACCCTTCTTGAGAAATACGAAAATAGTGAGATGAACTGAGCTCCACACCATGAGGGCTGCAAGACAGCTCGGCTCCATCACCCATCCCGCACAAAATAATGACAAACCCTATGCAAATATTAAAAATATAAACAACACACCAGCAAAGAAACAGGGTAAAACATTTTATTAAAAAACTATTTACATAACGTTGGTTTATAAGATGATGTCAGTAGTGGACCGATGTGTGAATAGATCGAAAACAGCACAAGGCTCCAAGATCCAGATAGCAAGCTCCTGGATGTTGGGTGCCATAGTTTAGAGTTCTGAATTTCAGCCTTTATCAATGCCTGTGCTTTGTTGAATCAAAATGGCGGCTTGACACAAAGCTGACTCAAGCGTTGCTACTGATGCTATGCAGACCAAAACTGGTTTTCAGTTTGTACATTTTTCTAGATTTTTCAATCCAAGTTTGGTTGACTTTGTAGAACGATGGCTTCAGATTTTCAACATACGGTGTGGTGGCGCTGACTGGGAGGGGGCGCTTCGCTCCTGCCCCCTCCCCAAGTAAGATTTTCATACGTGAAAGTACGTTAATGGTTTTGGTCCCTGAGATGCTTCGATGTCACTACCATTCTCAAATAGCATAAGTTCTAGATATTGGGTGCCATAGTTAAGAGTTCTGAGCAGCGCTTGTAACACTGTCTGAAGCTTATTTCCACCTACTGCAGCTTCACTATTCTCAAAGTAAGTGAGTGTCGTTTGTGGACCTGACTGCATTAGAAAACAATGTGATATGTTACCTTCCTAAACAGCTTGACGGAGGCCCCTGAGGGGCGCTGTGATGGCCATGGACTCGGAGAAGACGCTTGGCTCCGACACCCTCCCCAAGTCTTATAGCACTGGTGTAGCCTGAGATCGCCCCCGACATAGGCGGCCGGCTCCCGGGGTCCGGCGGTACTTTTTGCCTTTTGTTGACTCTTCAATTCTGGACCTTGTCCCACAATCCGTTTGACCTGAAGACAAGCTGTAGTGGGGCGCCCCTTTATCGTTTTAGTTGCCATTCCGCCCGCTTTTGCTACACTGTGCCTCTTCCGCCATTCAGCTGTTTTCCGCCCGCTCTTGCGACTACAGCGTCTCGCTCACCATGTAGTTGAGATGCGCCCGCTCTTGCGGTGCAGCGATAGGCGGCTGCCACAGGACTCTCAAAATGGCGGCCGTCTCTTCGGTTTTGGGCCTGGTCCACTAAAATGGCCCTGGGACACCTTGGAACTCGGACGCTTGTCTGCTAGGGCTTGGGTCCCATTCTCGAAAAGCGTCCCCTCAGCCGTGAAGATTCTACAAAAGTCTTGGGGGCCTCCGACTCCCGCAGGCTTCTGGTGGGGAGCGGCTGCCATGATTGCTCGTGGAATGGCCACGACGGAGCTACGAGATGGTAGTGGTCTCATGCTGACGCCAGCTTTAGTCTGAAACATCCAGAAACACTGTAGACTACCAATTCGATCAGTTCCGGTAGCGCCCCAACATGACCCGGAAGAGAAGAACTTGCCCTCCCCTCTTTGACTGATGGTTCTTGTTGCCTGTCCCCTCTGTTGTCATTTAACAGAACTTTTTGGACTGCTGAAAGGGGTTGTGTTCTGAACGCTGGTTGGTGGAGACATTTAGACTATATTCTTGACCTACGTTGTCGCGTAATGCGTTTTATGACACGCCGCGTTAGCGCACCCGGAAGTGATCCGAGGCGCGGCGCGTAACGTAAGCATAACAGGTCATGTGACTTGTTAATAAAACTTTTCATTGGTTCATTTTACTTTTGTTAATTTAATGATGAAAAGCTTGGTCATATGACCTAAAAATTACGCTTTTTATTATTTTCGAACAATATTTTTTTTTCAAACATATGTTATAATATTCCAAGCTAATGTACTTTCCCGGAAAATTTACAACTGTCTTGCAAGTAAAATATATTCCTTTTTCGAGAAAAAGGGCGTTTCTTCCTTCCATGACGGAGCCGTTGAGTAAAAGAGATTCGGCCTGCTGTCTTAGTCGCCGATACGCCTGATTATCAGATTCTTATCGATCACTTTATGTTGCAGACATGAAAAACACAACTGCCCTTGACCATTTATCTTTACTGCGTTCCTACATATTATACCTTTTATCCGTCATGTAATTGGACTGCTTTATTTCACTTGCCTTTTACTGATTCGAAAACAGTCACTAAAAGTAAAAACTTTACAAATGAAAATACTACTACCGTGTTTTGTTTTAAAAACCTTTATTGTGAAAATGTCAGTATACAAATACGGGCCTATAACCACGTGGGCCGGCCACGGAGCAAACTCAAATCGTATATGATGAGGAGACATTTACACTGTAGAAGAACGTAACGAGCGGGCCATTAGGTGACAAGAACAAAGGTGTCTAACAGTTGCGGAATCGGTGGACGTACATTTTGTAATTAAAATACGACAGGGCCACTTACAATAACATTTTCTAGATATACATTTGCGGGCAAAGAGTTACGAGTCCCATTTATACCGGCGCCATTTTGGGCGAGGCCGGGCAGGTCCAAGATATAGTCAAAATGTCTCCACCAACCATCGGCCAGACCAGAACCCCTTTCGGCCCTTTATGTTACAAGATGGTGTCTTCCATTCAGAAAATATTGTTGGCAGCATTTTGAAAGGAAAGATAAACAGCCGTTCTCCTAGTGAGTCTCACATTGTTACATTTAGGAAGAATGTTGAAGAGTAGTATGTGGAAAATCTGAAGCCATTTTTCTACAAACTCTCAATCAGACTTGGATGGAAAAAAAAACCTGAAGAATGTACAAACTGAAAACCAATTTTTGTCTGTATAGCACCAACAGTAACGCTTGAGTCAGCTTTGTGTCAAGCCGCCATTTTCATTCAATCAATAGCGTCCCCCTGCACACATTCAGGGACCTGGTCGTGTCTTCAGATGAAACGCATTGTAGGAAAAGATGCAGAAAGGAAAAGGAAAAAAGTTCCGCCGGACCTAGTGAAGCTGCAGCAGGTGCAAATAAACTTCAGACAGTCTTACAAGCACTGCTCAGAACTCTCAACTGAGGCACTCAACATCCAGGACTTGCCATTCGGATCTTGGCGCCTTGTATTTTTGTTTTGTTTTTGATGGAGGGGAAAGAACAAAAAACAGACATTGAAAAAGGCTCAACAGTGCAGGGCGCCTTGTGCTGGTTCCGACCTATTCACACATCGGTCCGCTACTGACATCACCTCATAAACCAACGGGGCACCCCACGCCGACTTTCGGCGCAGCATTGTAGGATGGCCACACCAGTGCGGCAATTTGCTGGACACCACCTCGGTGCCATCCAGATCTCGGCGCGTTCATTCATTCAATAGCGTCCCCCTGCACACATTCAGGGACCTGGTCGTGTCTTCAGAAGAAACGCATTGTAGGAAAAGAAGCACAAAGGAAAAGGCAACAAGTTCCGCCGGACCTAGTGAAGCTGCAGCAGGTGCAAATAAGCTTCAGACAGTTCTACAAGCACTGCTCAGAAATCTCAACTGAGGCACTCAACATCCAGGACTTGCCATTCGGATCTTGGCGCCTTGTGCTGGTTCCGACCTATTCACACATCAGTCCACTACTGACATCACCTCATAAGCCAACGGGGCACCCCACGCCATCTTTCGGCGCAGCATTGTAGGATGGCCACACCAGTGCAGCCACTTGCTGGACACCACCTCGGTGCCATCCGGATCTCAGCGCGTTCGAGTCACTGTGCCGGAAGAGTAACCGGAACTCAGCTGAACACGCCGTCTTTCGGCGCAGCATTGTAGGATGGCCACACCAGTACGGCAATTTGCTGGACACCACCTCGGCGCCATCCGGATCTCGGCGCGTTCGAGTCACTGTACCGCAACAGTGACCGCAATTCTGCTGGACACGCCGTCTTTCGGCGCAGCATTGTAGGATGGCCACACCAGTGCGGCAATTTGCTGGACACCACCTCGGTGCCATCCGGATCTCGGCGCGTTGTGCTGCCTTCGGCCTATTCGCACATCGGTCCGCTACTGACGCCGCCTCACGTGCCAACGGATTTTCTACGCTTTTTGTAGCCCTATGTCGCATAACAGGTCATGTGACTTGTTTATAAAACTTTTCATTGGTTCATTTTACTTTTGGTTTCCTAAAGATGGAAGGCTTGGTCATATGACCTAAAAATAACACTTTTCATTGGTTTAGAACATTTTTTTTTCCCAAACGATGAAAGCCCCACCTTGTTTCTGGATCATTCAGACTGAAGCTGGCGTCAGCATGAGAGCACCACCATCTCGTGGCTCCGTCGTGGTCATTCCGCGAGCAATCATGGCAGCCGCTCCCCACCGGAAGCCTGCGGGAGTCGGGGGCCCCCAAGACTTTTATACAATCTTCACGGCTGAGGGGACGCTTTTCGAGAATGGAGCCCAAGCCCTAGCAGGCAAGCGTCCGACTTCCAAGGTGTCCCAGGGCCATTTCAGTGGACCAGGCCCAAAACCGAAGAGCCGTCCGCCATTTTGACAGCCATGTGGCAGCCGCCTATCGCTGCACTGCAAGAGTGGGAGCAACTCAACAACATGGTGAGCGAGACGCTGTAGCCGCAAGAGCGGGCGCAACTCAGCTGGATGGCCGCCACCTGGGGAGGCCCGTTCACGCCGCCTCCCCCCCCCCCCCCCCCCCGGGCCGCCGCACGCCAATTTTCGGAGCAGCATTGTAGGATACCAAAACCAGTGCGGCAGTTTACTGGACATCACCTGGGTGCCTGTCGTACATGTTGTGTCAGCCATGTGACACTGGACACAGACCGCTACTGACGAGGCCTCCCCCCGCACCACCCGGGACGCCCCACGCTGTTTTTCTGTGCTGCATTGTAGGATCCCTAAACCAGTGCGGCACCCAGGCGACATCACCTGGGTGCCGTCCAGAACTCTGCACGTTGTGCTGCCTTGGGACTATTCGCACAGCAGACCGCTACTGACGAGGCCTCCCCCCGCCCCACCCGGGACGCCCCACGCCAATTTTCGGAGCAGCATTGTAGGATCCCTAAACCAGTGCGGCACCCAGGCGACATCACCTGGGTGCCGTCCAGAACTCTGCACGTTGTGCTGCCTTGGGACTATTCGCACAAAAGACAGCTTCTAACCATTGTTGCTTTTTGTGTTAATAAATGTTTAAATGTTTTTAGTTTTTGTTCTGTTCATTATCGTTAAAAGTTAATAAAGTTTTATAACCTTAATTTGTTGGAGTGTTATCTATTTTTTGAAAAACGGGTGAATGGGGCCTTGAATCGGGTTATTGTCATGTGTGGGCTTTGGAAGTGTGCTGCTGCAGGATCGGACATTTCAAACTCAAATGCACGTTCTTTTTCTTACCTTTCCGAAGCATGGAGCGCAATAGCAGGCAGAGAAAGGGTGATGCACGTGTTGAACACTACCTGACCTGGCAAGTTGCTGGCAGTGCCCCCCCGCCCGCTCCTGAAAGAGGGCACACACACACCGCCGCCCCGAGTACTTCACAAATCTTTAAAAGACCATGCGCTTGTTCATGAGGCTTAAATGGTTTATCACCTCTTCTAGAACCCCTACATCGACCCTCTGACGTTTCATGGAAAAATTACCATGTAACACAATACCAAGCCCTGTCAGCTGAAACCCCCAAGGAATCGTGGGGCATATTATCAAGGGGGTTTATCTCCGCTTTTTTGGCTTTAAAAACCATGAAAGCGGAGATAAAATTATTTCCCTATTATCAAGCTGTCGCTAACACCAGTTAGTGACACCTAAAAGGAGATAGCGACCATCTTGGGCCCGGCTTTGCATGTCAGTGATACTTATCACTAATGACATGCAAAGTGGCGTGCCAAGATGTTAGCGACTGGAAACAGTCCCTAACATCGCTACCTTCTATTACCAACTTTTGGAGATATTCGCGCTAAGCGCGAATATCTCCAAAATCTAACACCTGCCCTGAGCAGTTCTTAGCCATGTTATCCAATGGGAGGTGGATAACATGGCTAAGAGCATTTGCTCGATAATACATGAATATCGCTGACTTTTCTGCGATAATAGCAAGGTTTATCTGCGATAAAAATCGCCGATGTGCGGCGATAATTTTTGTCTCTAAACAAGTTATAGACAAAAATTATCGCTAGTTGTTCGTAATATGCCCCCGGGTTTTTGCTTGCAGAAATCGGGAGGCGGGAGACTAGCACTGAAATCAGTACTCACACGCCTGAATCAGGAGGATTGGCATGTCTGAATTCTCTACAGCTGGGGCCATAAACTACATCCGCAGGGGTAGGTGATAGCCTGGGACCAGCCTGGCATCTAAAATGGCTGCCGTGCATGACAAAATTGTGGCATTCGAAAAAAGGCAAGATGGCGCAGCCGCTGGAAGAGATATATCAACATATATCAGCCTCCTCAGCCACCCTCAGGAAACATAGGGGATTAGGATATGTCTCCCGCACCCCCTTATACCTAGTACTTTAATTAACGAAGCACAAAATGGCGAATTCCCGTTTCGCTACCAGTTTGCGGCCCAGTTCGCGGCCCGTGAAGCGCTTCTACCGTGAAAAATCATTTTTTTTTTATTTTCCCCACGGGACCCTTTAATAACCCCAACAACATTCCTAGGGGGTCAAGAGGGGGATACCTTGCCCCCTTTCATTAAATTCCCCCTTAGTTTTTCACCTTTTCTTCTCTCTCGATCCTACCGAGAGACAAGATGGCGGCCGCTCCGGACTGTCACGCAGCAAAAAAAAAAAAAAAGCTCACGCACAGCCGCTGGAAGAGATGTATCAACATATATCAGCCTCCTCACCCACCCTCAGGAAACATAGGGGATTAGGATACGTCTCCCGCACCCACTTATAACTAGTAATTTAATTTACGAAGCACAAAATGGCGAATTCCCGTTTCGCTACCAGTTCGCGGCCGCGCTTCTACCGTGAAAAATCATTTTTTTTTTATTTTCCCCACGGGACCCTTTAATAACCCCAACAACATTCCTAGGGGGTCAAGAGGGGGATACCTTGCCCCCTTTCATTAAATTCCCCCTTCGTTTTCCACCTCTTCTTCTCTCTCGATCCTACCGAGAGACAAGATGGCGTCCGCTCCGGACTGTTTAGAATGTTGACAGACACCGGAGAGCCAATCAGCTTTCTGCGCGCAAAGTTCCGATAAGCGAAAAGTAAGCGGACCGGATCGCTGCCCAGAGCGCTGTTACAGATATATATCTTGGTTTGAACGTTAATTTCTCAAAAACTACTGGAGCACATATATTGAGACCTAGCAAAGGCACATCGGGCTAACAGTCCCTACAATTTTGCCAAGTTTCGTGCAAATCCATTCAGCCGTTCGAGCTAAAAGTGAGTCCAACCGCCCTATGGAAAACTCAATGCAAAAAACGCGTTTTGGGACCCCCCTTTTTTCTCAGCCCCCCCCTTGACGAAACCCCACCAAATTTTCAGGAGCTGCTCAGAAACAAAATGTGCCATTTTCCTGAAAATTTCAGCCGATTCCATCCACAAACGCCAAAGTTATTAGACATAGAATTTTCAAAAGTCCCATAGGGAATTTATCCTAACTATATATACCTACTGGCGAACGCCAGTAGGTAATATATATATATACATATATATATATATATATACACACATATATATATATATATATATATATATATATATATATATATATACACACACATATATATATATATATATATATATATATATATATATATATATATATATATATATATATATACATATATATATATATATATATATATATATATATATATATATATATATATATATTAGTACAACTAACAATAACAGGGGAATTTCAATAGTTTTGTATGGGTGAAATGTCCAGCTAACTATAACACCCCTGAAGCCTGTGGGTTTTTCAGTGAATATATATATATATATATATATTCACTGAAAAACCCACGGGCTTCAGGGGTGTTATAGTTAGC